>NW_026863415.1:0-236655 GCF_026571515.1 Ruditapes philippinarum | reverse complement strand
ACAAAAATTTGCAGAAATTAATAGATAGTTTTTTTCAAAATTATGGCCCCAAGCACAAAAATTTTTTTAAAAATTTTTTTTTTAACAAACTTTTGACGTTACGATGTAAAAAAACCTCAGGGTAATAAAAATTCATTTTGGGAAATGCCCCCAACTGAACGTCAGAAATGAATACTTTTTTTTTTTCAAAAGGGGCCCAACGTGTATTTCAAAATTTTTTTCTATAAAAGAAGTTGAGCATATTAGGTGTTTATCACCAAAAACCCAAAATTTAAAATTGCTGGGGTGAAAAAGGGTTTCCCTAAAATGATGGGCATACGGGTAAATTTATTTTTTTGACTGCCTTTAAAAAAACATATTGTTTTTTTATCCCCGGGTTAAAATATAACTTTCTTTCAAATAAGTGTATAACTAAAAAAAAAAATTTCCGTTCTTCAATAAAAAAATGACAAAAAGGAAAAAAATTACCAAGAACCCCAAGAAAAAAAGGGCAACCCAACTTGGCTTTTATCTTTTACACCATTTTCTTTTTGTTCAAAAAGTAAAATTAATAAGGCCCAAAAATTTTTAATGTTTTGTCATTTTTCCCAATGTATTTTAAACATGAAACGGTGAATTTTTGATTTTTTTTTTTTCCAAGAAAAAATTTAATTGTTATTTTTTTCTGTGTTAAAAAAAAAGAAAGAACAGTAAAAAAATTTTTATTGGGGTCTATTAAAAAATACATAATGATAAAATTGTTGTTTTTCCTTTTAGACATTTTTAAAAAATTTGTTTTTTTCCCTTTTGGGGGAATAAAACCAAATTTTAAAAGCATTTAATATCGCCGAATAAAAATTGAACAAACCTTTGAAATTTAATTGTATACATGTATACATATAGTTTTTTTTATGATTGAACTGCATGATATCTAACAAAAATAGTGTAATATTTTTAAATTTTTGAAATAAATAGTCTGGGGGCTTTTTCTAAGACTTTTTTAAAATAGATTTTTACATAATAACGGTTTGTTGAAATTTCGGGGCACGTTTTTTTCGTAGGCCAAAAACCCGATATATTTAACAAAACTCCCTTTTATCGTACTTAAAGGTTTTAAAGACGTTTAATTTCTAGTTATGCACCAAAAAAACAGTAATTTTAAAAGGTTTTAAACGGTGATTTTTTTACCGGGAATTAAAATTTTTAAAACAGAGATATAAAATATGGGGTTTAATAATTCAATGACCAAAAAGCGCATACAAAAGTCATCTTTTTTAATTTTCATTGCGTTTTTCATAAAAAAGAATATGTCAGATTAAAAAAGTTTAAAATCGTAAACTTTCATAAACTGGTTTTCAGGATAAATTGCCCGCACTCATTTAAACGGACAAAAAAAAAGAGTACGCCCCTTGTTTTGGCTCATTTTTTCTGGGGTTTACTATTGTGACCGGGGGGAAAATATGGGAAAAATTTTTGTCGTTTTTGGTTTTTTTTTTGGGGGTTTCATAATGTGACAACGGGGGACTGTTTATTTTTACCAATTACAAAAAAAAAAAAGGCTCAGAACACTTCAACTGATTAATTCTTTTTCTATTACATAAAAACCTAGGAAAATTTTAAAAGTTTGATACAATTTTAAAAAAATAAAAATTTTAAATGTTTTTTGAAATATTTTGCAGTTAACCCTTAAAACGGGATTTCACATATAGTTTTTAAATGTTTAGTAATACGACAAGAATTTGTCAATTTATTGCAATATTCATTACTTATTACTAAACCCTGTCTTTTAAATCTCTTTTTCTGATAGGGGCAAAAACGACTGTGATATTAAACATGTTTGTCTATTTTTTATAATATTAATAGAAAAATCTACCCCAAAAAAAAATTTTAAATGTTTTTAAAAATTTTTTTTTAAAAAGTTTTGCGATGGATAAAAAAAATTCTACATTCAGATGTGACAGGGGTCTATCATAAATTACTACATATTCCGCGGCATGGGCAAAAATTTCAGCAAAACTTATCTATGAGATCAAAATAAAATAAAATTTTATAATTTTTGCATCATATTTTTGGAAGTGAAAATCAGGGTTTTTTTAGTTTCCCTAAATTTTTAAATTTTAAAAAAAATCTAAAAGGGACGTTTAGATTACATTCCAAAGCTGAGGCAACATACTAATGATTAAAATTTTAAAAAATAACCAAAGTGTTTGTGTGCCGGATTTTAAAGGTGGGTAAAACTGAACAGAACACTAACTGGTTTTAAAGAGAAAAATTTTTTAAAAAACACTTTAAACGTCCTTCAAAACAAAAGGGAAATTCAATCATGAAATTTAAAATTTTTGCCCAAAATGATTTTTAATTAAAAATTTTTTTCGTCAATTTTTATTAAGAAGATTTTTCATCTTTACTAAACGACTTCTGTTTTCCCCGCAGCTTTTCCAAAATCAAAAATACTTTAAATACTTTGAAAATTTTAAAAACAATTAAAATAGCAATGCTAAAATAATCACAATTTAATTCTGAAAGGTATATAAGTAAAATTTAAAATTTTGTTTATAATAGTTAAAATCTCGTTATTTTTAAATTTTAAAAAATTTTGCACTCTTTGTTATTATGGCTGATTAACATGCCGTGTTTTGTTTCAAAAGGCGCCAGGGGTTACTTTGTCGTTTTTCGCCCGGCGCCCTGCAGGACAAAAAGTACACAATGTGTTTAAAACTGTCGAAATTTTGGGATGGCGGGGCCCCCCCCCCCCGGAACGAATCCCACGAAAAAGTCGTTTTTTTGTCCCTATTTTCGTGTTTTTTTCCCGGCGCAAAGCGAAAAAAAAAATCAACAAAACAACATGGCATATATCAGCCAAAACCCTACTTTAAAACTTTTAAGAGCTTAACTGTTCTTTTTTAAATTGTTTCATGGCGTTTTCAGGGGAAAAGACACTTTTAGTTTGTTAACAAAAGTTCTACTCAATGAAATTATGCCCCACTGAAACTGGCTCCCTTAGGCTATGTGTCCATTGTTTAAAACCGGGGTTCCCCACTTTGGGGTCAAAATCTTTAAAACTAAAAACCCCTTGGGGGCTTTTAAAGGGGGGTCCTTTATGGGTTTTTAAATAAACGAAAAAGGGAAACCCCAGATTGAAGCGGGGGACCCAAAAAAGGGGTTTTAATAATTGCAGTAATGCATTCTTAGCTCCCCGCAGGGAGGTGGCTCCCACCCCCGGGGTTTTCTTTGAATTTAAAATACGGTAAGCCAAACATCTTTTCCCGTTTTTGGCGCCATATGACCTAACTTTGTTTTATGCGCCGTAAAAACCCAACCAAAAAAAATTTAAAACTAACATTTTAATTTTTTAAATAACCAATTTAGGGGTTTTTTTTTTGTAAAACTAAATAAAATAAATGTAATCTTTTTTTTCCCCCCCTTTGGGGGTGTTAGATTTACCCAGTCCGTCCTCCACCGTTTTCCCTTCTTTATTTTTGTCCCACGAAAACAAAAAAAATTTTTTTACCTAAAGTCAGAAAATTTTCGGGGAAAGTTGCTCAGCATGTGTAAAAATGCTCTGGCTAGCAATACTGAAAGTGAGCAGCTGTCTTGGCAATCTAAGCAGAGCATTCCTACCTTTAGTGAAAAAATGCTCTGCTGGAACGCTCAGCTGGCTAGGCAATCTAGCAGTGCATTACTAAATATAGTGTTAAAATGCTCTGCTGGAATGCTAAGCTGGCTAGCTAAGCTGGCTAGGCAATCTAGCAGGGCATTACTAAATAATAGTGAGAAAATGCTCTGCTCGAATGCTAAGCTGGCTAGGCAATTCTAGCAGGGCATTACTAAATATAGTGTAAAATGCTCTGCTGGAATGCTAAGCTGGCTAGGCAATCTAGCAGGGCATTTCTAAATATAGTGTAAAAATGTTCTGGTGGAATGCTAAGCTGCTAGGCAATCTAGCAGAGCATTACGAAATATAGTGTAAAAATGCTCTGCTGGAATGCTAAGCTGGCTAGGCAGTCTAGCAGGGCATTACTAAATAAAGTGTTAAAATGCTCTGCAGGAATGCTCAGCTGGCTAGGCACTATAGCAGAGCATTCCTTAATATAGTAAAAAAATGCTCTGCTGGAATGCTCAGCTGGCTAGGCAATCTAGCAGAGCATTACAAGATATAGTGTAAAAATGCTCTGCTGAAATGCTCAGCTGGCTAGGCACTATAGCAGAGCATTCCTTAATATAGTGAAAAAATGCTCTGCTGGAATGCTCAGCTGGCTAGGCAATCTAGCAGAGCATTACTAGATATAGTGTAAAAATGCTCTGCTCGAATGCTCAGCTGGCTAGGCACTATAGCAGAGCATTCCTTAATATTGTGAAAAAATGCTCTGGTGGAATGCTCAGCTGGCTGGGCAATCTAGCAGGGCATTTCGAAAAATAGTTAAAAAATGCTCTGGTGGAATGCTCAGTTGGCAGACTGATTCTGAGTTCCAGGATTTATTGTTGCCAAAGTTTAATTGACATTTTCGACTTCTAGGCAATTCTGAGGCACTCGCAGACTTTCAGGAATTTTCGGTGCCAATAGAAATAATGATATTTTTGACTTCTAAGGACCTTTAAGAGACTATTTCATTGTCCTGCGACTTTTTGAAGGACACTCGCAGACTTTCAGGAATTTTGGTGCCAATGCTGATATTGACAATTAAGACTTCTATGGACCCTCAAGAGTCCATTTTGGTCGTCTGCGACTGATTCTTTGACACTCACAGACTTTCAGGAATGGTTGGTACCAATGGAAATAATCATATTTTTGACTTCTAGGGACCTTTAAGAGTCCATTTCATTGGCCTGCAGCGTATTGTTGGACACTTGCAGACTTTCAGGAAAGTTTGGTGCCAATAGAGATGATGGCAATTTTTACTTCTAGTGACCCGCCAGAGTCCATTTTTATGGTCTGCGACTGATTCTGGGACATTCGCAGACTTTCAGGAATCTTTGGTGCCAATGGAGATAATGACATTTTTGACTTCTAGCGACCCACCAGATTTCATTTCGCTTGTCTGCGACTGATTTTGGGACACTTGCAGACTTTCAGGAATTTTGATGCCAATGGAGATAATGACATTTCTGACTTTTAGGGAACCGCCAGAGTACATTTCTTGGGTCTGCGACTGATTCCTTGAGACTCGCAGACTTTCAGGATGTTAAGTGCCATTGCAGATCATGACTTTTTTACTTTTAAGGACCCCTTAGTCATAAGCAGAGCATTTATACCCTAAAATGTCATTATCTGCATAAGCACCATAAGCAAATTCCTGGAAGTCTGCAAGTGCCCAATAATCAGTCGCAGACCAACGAAATAGACTCTGGATGGTCTAAAATGTCATAAATTGTTATTATCTCTATTGGCACCAACAATTCCTGAAAGTCTGTGACTGTCCAAAATTAAGTCGCAGACCAAAAAAATGGATCCTGGATGGTCCCTAGAAGTAAAAAATGTCATTATCTGCCTTGACATAAAAAATTCCTGAAAGTCTGTGAGTGCCTCAGAATCAGTCGTAGACCAAAAAAATGGATTCAGAAAGGTCCCAATAAGTCAGAAATATCATTTTCTGCATTGACACCAAAATTCCTGAAAGTCTGCGAGTGACTCGGAATCAGTCGCAGACCAACGAAATAGACTCAGGAGGGTCCCTTTGAAGTAAAAATGTCATTATCTCCATTGGCACCGAAATTTTCTGAAAGTCTGCGAGTGTTCCAGAAACATTCGCAGACCAACGGATTGGACTCTAGATGGTCCTAAAAATTCACAAATGTCATTATCTGCATTAACACCAAAAATTCCTGAAAGTCTGCGATCGTCCCAGAATCAGTCGGAGACCAAAGAAATAGACACTTGAGGGTCCCGTAGAAGTCAAAAATGTCATTATCTGCATTGGCACTAAATATTTCAGAAAGTCTACGAGTGCCAAATAATCAGTTGCAGACCAACGAAATTTATACTTTATTTAAGAATGCCCTGCTAGTTTGCCTAGACAGCTCATCATTCCGGCAGAACATTTTTACACTAATTTTCAGAATGCTTTGCTGGATTGCCTAGCCAGCTGAGCATTTTTAACACTATATTTAGGAATGCCCTGCTAGATTGCTTAGCTAGCTGAGCATACCAGCAGAGCATTTTTCGCACTATATTTTGGAACGCTCTGCTAGATTGCTTAGCCAGCTGAGCTTGCCAGCAGAACATTTTTACACTTTATTTAGGAATGCTTTGCTGGATTGCCTAGCCAGCTGAGCATTTTTAACACTATATTTAGGAATGCCCTTCTAGATTGCCTAGCCAGCTGAGCAATTCAGCAGAGCATTTTTACACTATATTTTGGAATGACCCGCTAGATTGCTTAGCCAGCTGAGCATAACAGCTAAGCATTTTTACACTATATTTAGGAATTCCCTGCTAGATTGCCTAGCCAGCTGAGCTACCATCAGATCATGTTTACACTATATTTTGGAATGCCCCGCTAGATTGCTTACCAAGCTGAGCATAACAGCTGAGCATTTTTACACTATATTTTGGAATGTCCCGATAGATTGCTTAGCCTGCTGAGCATAACAGCAGAGCATTTTTTACACTATATTTTGAAATGCCCTGCTAGATTGCTTAGCCAGCTGAGCATAACAGCAGAGCATTTTTACACTATATTTTGGAATGCCCCGCTAGATTGCTTAGCCAGCTGAGCATAACAGCAGAGCATTTTTACACTATATTTTGGAATGCCCCGCTAGATTGCTTAGCCAGCTGAGCATAACAGCAGAGCTTTTTACACTATATTTTGGAATGCCCCGCTAGATTGCTTAGCCAGCTGAGTATAACAGCAGAGTATTTTTACACTATATTTAGGAATGCCCTGCTAGATTGCCTAGCCAGCTGAGCATACCAGCAGAGCATTTTTACGCTATATTTTGGAACGCCCCGCTAGATTGCCTAGCCAGCTGAGCATACCAGCAGAGCATTTTTACACTATATTTAGTAATGGCCTTCTAGATTGCTTACCCAGCTGAGCATACCAGCAAAGCATTTCTACACTTTATTTTGGAATGCTCTGCTAGATTGCTTACCCAGCTGAGCATAACAGCAGATCATTGATTTCCCTATATAAATCGTAATGCCTTTTTGCTTAGCTCACTGTTAACTGCTGACTTCTCACATACGAAACGTTACATGAATATTGCTCACCATGTGCAGTTGTGAACCTGGCGTTTTGCTTGTGAATTTATTTTGTTTTGGTAAAGTTATTGCCATTAGATTAGTATATATTTGCAATTTTCAACTTGTGTCGCATATAGCTCCAGAAGTATTTGGCCTAGAGTCATGCAACTGGACAGAAATGCGGCTTAGCATGTGAAGTTGTGAGAAGTACCTGGGGTTTGCTTGTGGATTGATATTTTTTGGTCAAATTTATTGCCCTTGACTTGGTAAAAACTTGCAATTTTCAACTTGTGTCGCACATAGCCCAGTAAGTATTTGACTTAGGTCATGAAACTTTACAGGAATGTTGGTCAGCATGTGTAGTGTACCTGGGGTATCGATGGTGGATTTATCCAGTTTCTCTCGAGTTATTGGCCTTGACTTAGTAAACTTTGCAATTTTCAACTTGTTCATATATATCTCAAAAAGTATTTGACCTGTAGGCCTGAAAGTTTACAAAAATGTTGGTCAGCATGCGTACTTATGCACCTTGGGGTTTGCTTGCCGATTTATTCAGTATTTGAAAAGTCCTTGCCCTTTACTTAGTAAAAGATTTTTAGTTTTCAACATGTGGCTAATGTAGCACAAAAGATGTTTGACCTGGAGTCATAAGATTAACAGAATAGTGGAGTGTGGGGGCACCCGTGTCCTATGGACACATTTCTAGTTTCTCCGTTAGTTTGTGAAATGTCATTATCATTATTATCATAGTTATTAGAAAACTATTAAAAGCTCATCATTACACTTAGCCTATTTATTACTATGGATGACAGTTGTGATTTAATCAATGTTTCATGTTAGATTAAAAGATTTCAAGTCGTGTTGACTCAACAAAACAATAGTTTGATTTTATGTCTTCTAAATATATTTCAGTCCTTGGTAACTGCAATCAACATTTCCACATTAAATGGAAACGTCAGTCGTGTTGTACATGTAGTATGGAATGATCAGAGTACATGACCACTTATTATAAAATATTGGATACCTTTCATAGAAAATGCATACTGACATCCATCGATACTTTATGAGAAAGTTTATAGTTTAAACAAAATTTCATGATAAAGCATTTTTCTGTATACATCTTAATTTATAATCAAACAGAATTAAATTTAGTGTCCGCAAAATTGTAACTATTTAGGTTAAGTAAACATAATAATGTTTTTACTTCGTGACGTTAATTATATCACTATCAGACGTAATTAAAAGACAGCTCTGTCAGTATGTGTCTTTATCATTACTTACAATACTGTGTTCGTAAAGAATGCGAGGAAATATGGTATGGGAAAAAAAGATCACAAAAGGTATATCGGCAACATTTGTTTGAGAAGAGAAAGTGGATTATGAATGGTTCAGAGGTTCAACATCCTTGAAGTAAAAATATAGGCTGCCCTTACTTTATAGTTTAATTAAAATTTATGAGAACTATACGTATAAATACGTATATGGCTTATGAATATTTCAGAGGTAATCTGTATTGTTAAAGGCACATTATGCCCCAGAAACGTTTTTAGACATGTTACATGCTTTCATGTCTTAAAATTATTTTTGTTTCTTGTCATGAATGACAATAAAAAATCACATCTTACGAATCCGTATGAAGCACAGATTTAAACAGAACCTTACTTTTAAAGGGACTCCACTGATTCTTTTTTTGTTGTTGTTTTTTTTTACGGGACTGTAAACATTCCTCTGAGATTTGTGTATCATTTGATGTATATCTGTACACATAACTTGTCTGCATTTTTTTTATAATTTGCATTTTAAGTGCTTCACTTGAACCTATCAAATCTTATGCTTTTGACCTCAGCGGGGCTCTTTTAAGATAAATTCACCAATCATAAGCTCTAACTGTCTTGAGCAAGAAGAAACACGTGCTTAATAGAAACTATTTCACTTATATTGATTAACTCTTATATTGATGTGTTTTGTCTTCGGTTCAATTTTGAACATAAATTGAATTGGGATTGCTTTCCTTGACAAGATGTGTGAATTGTTATTATATTTTCTGTTTAAATAAGAGAGAAAAACCAATCAAAGTGTTATTGTTTCTTTAAGATGATTGACGTAGCCAAACAATGGATTGTACAGAGTTTTGAGCACATTCTCTTCATAGCAAATATATTTCAGCAAGAAATTTCTCGTTTATATTTCGTGTTCTATATATCTAAAGTAATTTGTTTTCTAAGCAAATATTATTTAGTCTTACTGAAGTAATTTAAGTCGGACAGGGACGGGATATATTAGATATTGGCAATTTAAAGTAACGAGTTACAGTAACGAAGACAGTTCTTTCATCAAATCTTAAAGGCCCATTATGCCCGAAAAAGTGACTTTTTATGTTTTTATTTCTCAAAAGCTTTTTATATACTTATTATGTAATTGTATTTTACCAAAGGTTACTCATTGGCCAATTGCAATTACCTGAACTATCTTTTTCTTCTGTTGCTTTTTGGCATTTAGTACAGTTATGGTGAATGGCAGTCAAAATACTACTTTTTACATTTCGCAAATGATGTCACACTTATCCTACTTTCTTTAGGAAAAACACATCTTACATGCACTAAACCATTATTTAAACGCTATAAAATTCATGTGTGCCATTTCCAAAGAAGGAAAAAATTATTCGTTTCTGAGGCATAATGTGCCTTTAATGTGAAAATATCAAAATATAATAACTAATACGAGAGATATGAAATTATTGTTAAGGGAATGAGAATCTTATACAAATAGATATTGAATTGAATACATAATTATTGTAAATTAACCTTTTATATACATTGCAAATACCTTTTACAGACCAATAAATTTGCAAACTACATTGAATTGTAGTCTTTAATTAAAACCAATATGACTTTTCTTAGTAAGTTAATTGAAAACAGATTCCGTGCAAAGAAATATGAGCCGCGTTACGACAAAACCAACATTATGGGTTAACGACCAGCATGGATCCAGACCAGCCTGCGCATCCGCGCAGTCTGATCAGGATCCATGCTGTTCGCTTACAAACCCTATAACAAGTAGAGAAAATGATAGCGAACAGCATGGATCCTGATCAGCATGGATCCATGCTGGTCGCAAACCTACTATGTTGGTTTTGTCGTGTCCCGGCTCATATTACGTATGGGTCAGGTTTCCATTGTAAAGGCACGTTGCTTTTTAGCAAGTTTCATATTATCAGAGAAAATTGTTTAAATTATTATCTATGGCATATTATCTTATTACGATATCTAGCACTGCACTGAGACAAATATATAAAAAAGGAAACCCGGAAACCCGGCAGCTTATATTGTGTGTTTTTGTAACGTCGTTTTTCATTGGATAATCGTGACATTTATATAATCTATATACACAGCTGCAATCGACAAGTGAATTAGTTTCATTGTTTTTCTAATAAAGAAAGTTTGCAGTATTATAAATTCGTTATTTGTAAACATTGTTGACACATTATATGGCCGTATATAAACGGTTATTTGCAATATAAACAACCGTTTATATATTGCCATATAACTTGTCAAAAACTCTTTATAACTAATAATATTATAAGCTTATAAAATAAAAAAGTTTAAACAAGTGAAAGAAGAAGAATAAAATGCATTATATACAAATGTAAGGTACATTTCTAAAACGCACTTGTTTTTATGAGTATCCTCTTAAATGTTTTAATATTTTTATCATTACCGCGCTAATGTTACTAAGGATATATTTTAATGATAAATTTCAAGTATGATTTATACATTCGGTAATTTCAGTTTTTTATTGTTTCTGTTTTTAAGAGGGTGGTTGGGTTGTTGTAGTAGTTGTCGTTGTTTTAACGGCTTCCTTTTTGAAAGGACATGTGCAACTTAACTGTGTATGTTTAGATATACTGAATACTTAAGTATCCAATATAGAAACTAAATATTGGACGGCCATGTTGTATAAATAAATTATTGGGTGTAGAATAATTAAGTTTTAACAAAAAATGCTATATAATACTGTCATAAAATAATACTTACAATTCCATCTGGATGCGAGTTATTCAGGTTCACAGATGAACTTTCTCTGGTCTGAAAAACGAGGGGAAAAAAAACAATTATTATTCACATAATTGATTAAAAATCATTTATAAAGTATGAAATAATAATGATAACAGCTGTATGTTTAAGCTGATTTCCTTCGAACGATTGCTATGAAAATTGGATTATAAATCATAGGTCTGTGGTGGAAAATATTGACATTTGCATGAACAATAGGAAGTCTTTGGTAAATGTTCAATGACAATGGAATGATTTTTCTGGAATGTATGGTAAAATTTAACTAACATTTAAAAATTGAAACCAGATTCCAAAACATTTTGAGCAACGCTGTCTAAAATTCGAAATGTAGTAAATGGTATATGTACTACAGTAGGTTCTTTCAGCATTTAAACACGAACATACGTCTTTTACATACCCGATTTTACAAAATTGGTTTTACGAAATTTGTTTCACAAAACTGGATTTTGAAAACAGTCTCTTTGATACGAAAAAGTATTCATAAAGTCTTTGAAACCTTGACACCAATAGCATGATTAACATGATATAAACATGATGAAATTCTATAACGACATATACTGATAATTTACTGATAATAAATATATCGTTAGTTGTTCGGAATATATCTTCTGGGATTTTAATTGCTCATGTTTTGAATCTTCTATGAACGAGCGTTTGATAAAAGTAAGTGTAGTAAAGGTCTAAAAATGTTTTATTGAAGTTTTTATTTTAGTCCATCGTCTAAATTTCATTCATTTACTAGTTTCAAGAAAATTTGCTGATAAAGCGGTGTTTTATTTAATATATCTAGCTATAAAGATATACATTAAGATAGGATTATATGGAAGTCATGAAAAATACAGACACCTGACTTCGATAAATATCAAATTCTCAGCATCAGTTACTTTCCCTGATTGTAGCAGTTATCACAAATATCCTATGCAGTGATCTCCCCTTATCAGAGATACAATCTGCCAAGGGAGGTAATCACTGACGGGAGTTTGCTACGTCACTGCCAGAAAAGTTTATTGATGAATGATTCTGTTCACTTTTTATTTTAGAATGTAGTAAAACGTATCAAATTAGGTTTTATTTAGTTTAGCCATAATTTATAATTTCTTTTATTCACCTTCATATATCATTTGAATTGTGCAAAAATGAAATAAATTGTAAAAATATTGAGTTATTTAAATGCTGCACCAGTAATTTTGCAACAAGGCTAGAAATAGACATTTGAAAAAAGAATAGGCTTAATAATTGTTTAGAAGGAAAACTGTTCTATGATTTCGGATATTGCGTCTTTTTTCTTATTTGCAGCAATTTTAATGTCCGTCATCAAACATCCGGTCGCCATGTTTTGGTCACATGGTTTGCCTATCGTCACGTGGTACTATCGGGTGTGCGATATGATAGAACTTTCATTAAGAGAAAAAGCTTAACTGCATTTCTGAAAAATTGTTGTGAATTCGTCTCACATGTTATGAGATATTTATGAGATAAAGTCATCAAATGATAACTACAACTTAGAATGTGTTTTCTGAATAAAATAGAACATGCAAAATATAAGAAGAAAAGAAAAGCATGCAAAGTTTGAAAAAGAATCGGGAAACTAGTTCTTGATAGCAGTACAAACATTTGTTTTTATGTAATCTCAAATGAGTTGAGATTGCATATAGACTGAACACTTAACAAGTCTAAAAAAGGTTATAAATCGGGCTTAATTTAACATTACAGTACGTGGCCATAAGTGAGTCATCAAAATGGAGGTGTACTGGTAAATAAATTATTTTATTAATGCATCTCTTTGATGCAAAGCAAGTGTCATTTTTGTTTTCTTTACTGTAGATTATTTCCTTTATGTTCATAAATAGTGCGTCTGATTCAAAGTAGGCAATTGAAAGGCAAGAAATGATACCTGATCAAAAAGATTTTTTAATTTCTTTAGCGAATGATATATTGTTAGCCAAAGGAAATCTTCAGAATTGTTGACAGTGAGTCCATCTGATGTTTGCAAATTCCTCAAAACGATTTAGGTCCGGGAAATACATAAATTCCCAAAAAGCTGAAAAGAGGTGATCGGTAACAAATGAGCTCTAAAGATAACTAAAATGAATTGTAAGTAAATGAAACATTACATGTCCACATATCTGCTAGAACTGTAAGGCGTCAATTGAATTTTTATAGATAGAAACTGAGGAAAGTTAGAAAGTTGGAAAGACCCATACAATCCCCATAACACCATCAGAATTAGACGCATGTCTTGGGGGTAAACAAAACCTACATTGTCACTAGATATCAAATGGGAATTTACACTATATTTGATGGTTAAACAATAGTATTACTTGACAGTCAGAAGGGAGTCGCTGTTAGGAGAAAGACAGATAAAGCTTGACGTCACAAGTGTTTAGGACAACGCGAAGGCATTTGTATTATATATTGTGGATGCCACACATTATATCTCACCGATATACAAACATTCCAGTATCTCATTAATGAGATACCAAAGGAATCTGCAATGGTTATATTCAAATTGAAACAAGATTGTATTATAACTGTAAATCTAAATATACAAAATGTAATTTTTTTAAAAGCTCGGAGAAACAGATAGAAAAAAGACAACGAAAAAGCTACAAAAAATAAACTCTCACCGTGAAAACTGAATTTTCGGAATGTTTAAATCCCTAAAAAAACAAAATATAAACACATTCAATATAAAATATCAAACAAATAGAAATGAGTAAAATGAAAATCGTGGTACATACGATTATGACACTAAATTTATGATAAATAAGTTCTGACAATTTTACTTCTTCGTCCACGAATCTATGATTCATTTCTGTTATTAAATACAAAAATGTATGTTGGTTTAAACATATTTATTTTAGGTTCGATTTCGATACAAGTTCTTGAAACTTATATTAATCATTTTTCGTTCCCTGGAACCAACTAATACTGGTGTCATATGAAGTAACATAGCGATGACCCTATTAGGGTTCGAACCCATGATCCCTCCCTGGATTGCGAGGCAGACATCTTAACCGCCAGGCCACGAATAAACACATCTAGGTTGTTAAGACTCACAAAAGAATTTTCAGTTGATATTTAGATATCATTGTCAAAACCGTATGATTACGATCTGTTTGTGAGCGTCTTGGATACATTTAAGACTAACAAATGCAATTCCTAGTGGTGTTTGTAGCATAAAGTTGCAAATCAAACAAGAACATACTGGTTGGGGAGATAACTTCGGCTGGTTGATAAACTCGGCTTTTTGTAATTAAATCAAGTTATCGGAATTTTTAATCTAATCAAGCTCACCATCTCATACTATCCCTGGAATTCGACAATATCTGGAAATTTTGTAAAGTTTGGTAAGATATTTAAAAAATAACACAGACTTTTACCTGTTTGTTTACAAAACATGCCTATAAAAAGTACGGGAATCCCATTGTTGTGCGCATGTGCAGCAGATCCTCATTTTGAGGCACGCACTGGGGTACTTTTATATATTGACCTACTACCGGTAAAGCAGGCGACGTTTATGTATACATTTTGTAGATGAAATTCAGACTCACTTTTGTCTTGCTAACTCAGAAAAAAGCTGATTACACAATCTTTAAGTGGAATGGATTGAAAGACTGGTGTTAAATGCTCCGTTAATATGTTATTGTGTAGGTTGAATACCACTAAATTAATTTCTTCTTCACTCTGTTAAGCTAAGCAAAAATAAATTTGAATCACTAATTCTTTAACTACATATTTCGTTATATGTTAATAAATGATAATGCATGAGTTTTTACGTAAAAATGATTTATATGTTACATAGTATGTTGCATATTAATATCGTGTTATCATAGATATTCATTATACTAACGTAATGCTCAACAATTTTGGTAACAAATATTTTTTATTTGACATAAATGAACAGCAAAGAAATAATAAAATGTCTAAACATGTTATTTTATGTTTTAACTTACTCATTTAAGAAGAAAAACAAAGAGCCGGAATTATCTACTCGCGTGCGTTTAAAATATCCTTTTTACGTACATCTTCCAGGGCCTCTCAAAATTACCCGTTATGTTTCCAAATATAACTTTTATGATGATACCGGAAAATCGAAGAGCTGAAGTTTATTATGGTGCAAGATTCATCAGAATACGTAAACAAATAAATGAAATATGCCCCCAAAACACTGATTTTCGGCCGAGTTTATCTCCCAAGCCAGTATATTATACTTAAGCACAAGAATGTTTTATTGTTAGGACAAAAAATGTAGCTTCAGATAAAAAAGCATTTTTTAAGTATCTAAATTTGGTTGTTTTACCCTGAAGACATGGTTAATAAGGTTTAAATAATGTTAGATGCTTGTTTCTTGAAGAAAGTAGCAATAAATGTGAAATAATTTATCATAAAAAAGCAACATGTTAAATACAGTATTTCCTCTGATGATGTCTTAATATTTTTTCTTGGCACGGATGACTGTAAAAAATCACCTCCAACGAATCCTGATGAAGCACAGATTTAAACAGAAACTTACTTTTAAAAGGGACTCCACTGAGAGGTTTTTTTTTTTTTTTTTTTTTTTTTTTTTTTGGACGGGGGGTGGGGCTTATGACAGGACTGATCATTATTCCGAGATTTGTGTATCATTTGATGTATATAACAACTTGTGTGCAAATTTTCAGAACATTTCTTCGCCCTTTTTTCCAGAATGATTATTTTCATTGTGCGAAAGACCCCAAAATGAAAAGCATTTCAATGATTTTACAATCAGATTGGGCTATGAATCGAATTGTTTTTGAAATTCAATTTTGAAGATATTAATGTATTTTCCGACCTATTGCGCTGATTTTGGTATCACTGTAAAAAGCACTTATTTTTTCTAAAATACTTTGAAAATCATTTGTTACTTATTATTAAATTGCTCCTTACAATAACCAGAGATTCATACTTGCTGAATAACGCAATTCTCGAATAAGGTAACCAAATACAAATAAAGCTACCGCATCGATATGAAATTTTGAAGTCGTATCTTTAAACTGCTGGAAATATTTTCATTTTTCTTCTGAATAAAGGCTGCTGTACATATATTGTGAACTTTAACAGACGTTACAATACTAATCGGATCACAAAATTCTAATTAACCCAAAGTGAACTGAAGAAACTAATCACTGCGAATGTACAGAAAAGATAAAATACAGTATGGTTGAAAGAAAGAGACCATAAACTAATTAAATCTAGAAAATAACGATACCGATATTAATTATCTACAAAGTACAAAAACTGAGAAGAAAGAAAACGAAAAAATGATAATAAACAATTGACAAAAGGACATTCGACAATATGCTAGATTTTAAAAACATTATATTTTTACTAGAATCAGAAATAAAGATTTTAATTTGTTATATTTTTACACACTGTACCATAATACTACATGCAGCTAACTAATTGCATTATCTGTGAAATAAAATATGTGCATATTACATTAGAATGTTTGCAATATTCGTTGTTAGTTAAAAAGGATTCCTTAATCAAAGTACTGAAAGTCTGCAGATGAAAGTAGGAATTTCAGATATTTTGCCAACATATACATGCTTACTGGAGCCTTTGGGTAATTTATGTCATTAACGTAAAGAATTGACGTCAGCGTTAACTGAAACGAACATATGAGCCGCGTCACGACAAAACCAACATAATGGGTTTGCGACCAGCATGAATCCGCGCAGTCTGATCAGGATCCATGCTGTTAACTATCAGTTTATTTACTTGTTATAGGTATTGTAAGCGAACAGCATGGATCCTGATCAGACTGCGCGGACGAGCAGGCTGGTCTGGATCCATGCTGGTCGCAAACGCATTATGTTGGTTTTGTCGTGACGCGGCTCATATTATATGATAAACTAAGTGTTTCCTTTTTTAAGAATTACTCGATATTGTTGTCAATATAAGCTATATTTGCATACAAAAACAACAGTATTACCTTTATATTGTCTTCTGTAGACTTGTTTCGTTTTCGTCTGATATTTTGAAAAGAGGATTTCTTGCAACATGAACAAAATATATTTTTAATTGCCCGGAAGAAATATCCAATAGATTTTGGGCTAATTATGAGGTTAAAGGGAGGCGGAAGTGTCGAGCCTTCGTCGAAGTAGCCCATCCATAGCTTTGACCTTGAAAATTTCCACTCCATATCTGCATGATTCTGTAAAAAAAAAGTTATGATATCCAGAAACCATATTAGATTGTTAAAACTGTGAAAAGTGAATTAAAAAGTGCAACAATATCTACAAAGTAACCTGCCAAAGATTTTACAGTTAAATGGGGACGGGGGTGGTTGTAGTTGGTTTGTGGCAAAAATTGTGGTTTAGAAACAAATCTCTATTAAGATGCATCAAACAAAATTATATTTATACACAAAATTAACCTGAAATCAAAATATGACAATGATAATTTTAAATTCAAATTTATTATAACTCTTTAATAACGTAATTAAGACGTAGTAAGAAAAAAAAGCGACCATGAAAAAAAATTTATGCCGATACTTATAGCAAACAATACCTCTGACCTTGTGCATACAAGATGCATTTGTATTTTCTTATTCAGTCCTTACAACGCTAAATATCGTAAATGTACCGGTACGTATTTCATTTTGGACTAAGCTATTCTTAAATATTAAGAAAATTGACCATATAAGTTCTGACTAAAAAGCTAATAGTTCAGACTATGAATTCTCGTAGAAGCAGACTTAAGGTAAATAAAACAAATAGGCTAGAAAAATTACGAAAAAGCTATCTCTTGTATAAATTCACGCGCAGAAAAAAAATAATTCCCTTCTGAAATATAAGAAAAAAAGTGCGAGTTGTAACATAAACAATCGTAGATTAAATCTAAATTCTAATTAAAGTATTGTAAATTATTACCTCAATTTCTTGGAATGAATTTGACATCATTGCAATAAGCATGTTGATGAGGACAATAACCGCCATTGTGTGATACACCATAAAAAGTAGTTCTCCTACAGTTTCTGTAAAATACTGACTGTTGTTGATCTTAATGTCCTTCAGTTGGGTCAGACTAAACAGTGACCAGTATAATGTCCGGTAACTGTTCTCTAGACTAGAAAATATATAAAATTTGCAAAAATAAATAAATAAATAATTAGATAAATACAAAATATTACAGAAGTTCAGATTAAGTAATTATATTCATTTTAGATCTAACAGGTTCGTTTCAGCTCGAAAAATGGTACGCGTTTTTACTTTGTTTCACATTTTTAACCGAATAGTGCTATCGTCATGCCATGAGCGGAAACTTGGTCAATGTCGTCTGCCAAACATGGCATTAGCAATATGTATCTGTTTACGTTTAATTAATCAATAAATTATTTTAAATTAGAGATTTTTTTTTAAAGTTTATAAAGGTTTAATTTTAACAGACTGAGAATGTTAAATTAATGTACAGTTTATTATGTGTGTGTTTGTCGTTGTTGTAGTTGTTTATGTTTTGTACAATAATACGTTTATTTTAAGGAAACGATCATTTTTTTTATTTCTTAAGCATTTTACGTATTAAGGATATGAATTTAAAGTTAACTCCATATTTAGTAGGATCCGTCTGTATCAGAAATTTCGAAAGAAGCAAACATATTAATGAAACTTATAAATTGTATTTAAGACGGAATCTTGTGAAAATGAAATAATGCGATAATTGTAAAATAACAAAGAACGTATTCATTTCCTTCAATTGTCCTATAATCTACTTTGAATTATCACTCACACGCTTGTATTTATATTTTTCTGTCCTTTTAGATAACCATGATTCACAAATAATATAATTTATTATTTCTATTGGGAATAGTTTTATATGTATACTTACGTATAAAAAGAAGGCGGGTTCCCAGAATCCGGGGTGTAATACCAGTAGAGTTGGTTAAGCCCACAGGCAAACGAAGTCAACACAAGAAAAAATATCAACATAAATTTGGCAATATCTATCAACATGCATCCCAAAGATATCTGAAGAGGTCCCAAGTACTGATCAGCTTGGAAAAGAAATATAATTCTAGCAAAACTAAACACGTTAGCCACTGCAAATAGTCCCTCCGACACCATCGTTGGATCGTAAAGCGGCCAATTCTTGCGCTCCATGGAACGCGGGCCATATTTCCCAGACTCCATTTGGAAATACGCGACAAAGCGCAAGGTGAAGGTCGTTAGATAGAGGGATAGCATGATAAAATCCATCCAGTTCCACCATTGACGAATGTAGGCTTTTAGACCTTCCTCCCATAACTGTTTACATTCTGACCAAATAAACCCTGTAAAGATGATAAACATAGATATGAAAACTACTTCCGGCACGTGACATACAAATAAACATAAACTTTCATTGAAAATAGTTCCTATAATAAAATTCCATCAGGAAGAAAATGTTAGGTGATGAGCTTTTCTATATACATTCTGTCTATCGTCAAATAAAAACCGTAATCGTGCAATTGTAATCAGGCAATCGTAATCTTGGAAAAGTAATCGTGTAATCATAACACTGTAATCGTAATTGTAACAGTGAAATCATGATCACGTAACCGTAATTATTTCGTATCGATTGTGTAATTAATTGTAACCATGTTTTAGTAATTATGTAATTTTTAATCTAATAATCATGTAAACGTAATCATCTCATATCTTAATCGTTGGGGGGAAAGCTATTTTTCAGAAATTATTTTAATCAATTTTATATCGGTTATAATTTTAAAGGCATATTATGCCTCGGAAACGAATAGATATTTTCTTCTTTAGAAAGAGCGAACATAAGTATTTTAACGTAATAGTTTAGACCATGTTAGGTGCGAATTTCCGGAGGAAAGTAGCGATATGAAATAATTTGCCATTAAAGGTAGCAAAATGTTAACAAAGTATCATTTGACTTGCAAACAAATTCAACCATTATAACTGTACAAACTGCCAAAAATAAAAAGAGGCAAAAGAATGTTCAGATAAATAGTTTTGTTTAAAAAACACAACAAAAAAATGTTTGAGAAATAAAAATAAAAAGCGTTTCTGGAGCATAATGGAACGTTAAAGCCGTGTTATTGTCAGTTGAATTTTAATTAAGATATTCAAGCTATGCCACCTATAAAAATAGTTCCTTTTACATAATGCTTATTATTTTTGTATTCATATTTTCATACGCAATTAAAAGTAGATGGCGCAGCACAATTACATCATGTCTAGTAACCATGGCAAAGAACTAAGCAGAATTATATTTTTATGGTTATGTTATTCTAACAGACATCTACATTACAGAATTTAATGTCACGCGAATCTCGTGTTTCTATTTTTTTTACTTGAAAATTTCCTTTTGATTAAATGCCATCCTTCAGCCAACAGTCACGTAGTCTTATTACGTTTTCAAAATCAATAGATAAAACCTGTCTCTGTTGCTGATAGAAATATATGCCGTGAACTCACTTAAATTCATGGGCATGAAATCTCGTGGTTTTTGTCCAAGAAAAAAAAACTATTTTTTTGTGTATTCTTAGATTCGTGGATTGTCTGCTTGTGTGAAAAACATAAATGCAAATAACATAATGAATAATTGTACAGTAGACGAAATAAGATTGCGTTGGATCTTAAATTCGTGGATTGACCTAGGGGAATGTTTAGCTATTGTCTTTTAAAGATTATTTGTATATTTGATTTGTTATGCATTCATCGAAGCTAATACATACACAATGTGATGATTAGATACTTAAACAATATCTTAGAGAAACTAAGACAATTATAATTTTTAAAGTTTTTATTACTGTTTAAAATGGGTTGGTCTATAATGGGCATGTCTTTTTTTACTTGCTATATAACGGGACAAGTGGTCTGAAGTCATCAACCACGGATGCTCTAACTAAAAATACTAGAAATATAAAAATTCTACGTAAACAATGAACGGACCTGTTACCCAAATACACACAAGCCACTCTAGTGTGGTTGGCGGTGGACCTCGTAGGTTTTCCCTGTCTTTCAGACTCGAGATCTCTGTAGACGCCCACATTAATAATACCAGAAACGTCACGAAGGATGCACTGTGGTATAAAAACTTCATAAACGGTGTTCGTAAAAGCTTTCCTATTTTACTGAGTGGGAAAGTCCAATAATAGATGGCCATAAATGGCATAATTAGGCATAGTCCGAGGCAAATTGTGAATTTCGATATGGTGTTTCGCTTCCTCCACCCTGGGAGACCCTCGTACCAAATACTGGTAAGCAACTGCTGGCAACTTGGATGGGCAACAAACTGCAATAGAGATCAAATGGTTTAGAATTTAAAACTACATGTATATGTACATTATACGACATGAACTCAACGGAAGTCTTTTTGAGCATGCGCATTGTCCGTTAAATGTACAGTTGTTCTTAAATAATAACGTGACTCACCATGTAATATTATTAGTTATAAAGATTTTAACAAGTTACATGGTTTTATATATGAACGGTTGTTAGCTTAGGCAACCTAAGTCGCGAGGCGAGGTTTATATTGCAAAAACACCTTTCATATACGGCCATATTCTTTATAACGAAAATGCAATACAACATGATTTCTTTGATTGAGGAAAAAACGAAAATTGTTCCATAGCTTTACATCTAGAGTGATTATATTAACGTCACGATTATCCAATGAAAAGCATTGTTACAAATGTACAATATTATAAAGTACAAATTACCGCCGCTTTTCACGAGATCAAACAAAATAGAAAAAAAACCTTAAGGAGAGAAGAAAACGTAGAAAAAGGTGTTATATTTTCCTTATCTTCTTTCAGTTAAAAATAATGTTTTAGCTTATACAACTGGTTTGCCTTGTAATTTTTTTTCTTGCAAAAATTGTTACTTATTCAATTAAAATGTATTGGTCTACAATGGGAGCATTTTTCAAAAGTATTTAAAATGTTGATACAAACAATAGAAGTCTTTCATTTGGGGATTCTGATGAAAATTTGCTTGAAAACAATTGTGAGTTTAGTACGAATGTTTATATGATGAATAATAATATTTTGTTCTAGAAAAAAAATTATTATCTGCTATTTAATACTTGTAAATGTAATATCGAATCATGCTTGTCATATTTGCTAACAACTATCATATAATTATATAGCTTTTTATCGTGGCTTGTTACTAAATATGTCTGAAACTAATTATTATTAACATAATTATTTATTGTATTACTGTGGACCTTTTATTACAGTCTTATTTACTTAAAAAGAGTTAATATGAAAAAATGGTAAGAGGATGCTAACGACTGAATGAATCAAATATTACTTAGGTACTTATTTGATATTATTTGACTATAATTAATATGTTTAGTGTGGCGCGATTACACGATGCATTTTTGCCGTGCTATGGCCCACACGCGCTTCCATAGAATATCGTGCAAATTATGTTTTTTGCGCAATCTGCATGTTGTTTGCACTGTCATAATGACTGCGCATTTTCACTGTTTAAAAACGGATAAACTCTCTGCTTTATTATACACGAAGATCTAATTATTCTCGACAATAATTTCCCTTAAATATTGACAACAATCCTGTGCCATTTAAATGTCATTACAACAAAACATAATATGCTACTAAGCATATGTTTTTTATATTTACATTAACACAAGCTTATCAAAAATGCTGATTTATACAAACAATCCAGGCTTATCAAAATAGCTTATCGCTGAAAATTCTCAAGGGTTCGTTTTGCGTTGCGATAATATTTTCATTAACCAAATCCAATAACAATACGTGTACTTGTCGATGGTAGTGGTGGATATTTAATCACACCGACACAAGGTCATATAACGACTTTCCAGCTTAAATGGTTCAGAAAGACCTTGGTGGGACTTGGTGGTTCTTGTATTATTTCATGAACGAAGGATTGCATGCTGTTTTTATAACATTATACATTAAGGAAAAAAACGGCTCACAAAATTAAATTTGTATATAGGAACTGTGTAAATATAAATTAACATGTAATGATCAAGAGATTTCATGGAAAATTGATTGAAAAGAACTCAAAAATACATATCGTAAATTTTTATGTAAAGCTATAAAAACAAAACTGTATCAAAACGAACGGAGGAAGCAATTAACGTAATAATATATTTACAATGTGTTTGCGAAAAAAATGCAAATTGCGTCAAATTTAATTCATTTTTAAGGGATACACTATCTATTAATAACCTTATGACCTTTCTTTTATTTTTTTTTCATGAAAAAAGTACATACATTCTCCTCATTATCTGTTATGTTGTGTAGCAAAATACATTTTTAAGATCTTAATAAAAGTAAATTATCAGGGTTTTTATACAACTTAACGAGCTCATTCGCATTTCAAATGAATCTTCTGGAAATTTGAGACAGCTATAAGTCGCGTCTTACCCTTTAATGAGGAGGGGGAAAAATGATATTCTAGCTTATAACAAAACTTTGTTTTCATTAATATCCAATTATAAATAGATATTAAACATAAACTCTAGCCATGATCGTATTATAGTTGTCACGATGTTTACGTATCTGTTACTGAAGAAAAAGATATCGTATTAAAAAGACACTAAACTTCGTGATTTGCTTGTGCTTAAAGAATGGTTAAACCGTTTATTTCCCCCATTAAGCTATATAATAACGAAAAGGATCGGTGCAAATTAATATATTTCAATAGTTAAAGCATACATGATTTGATAGAAGGATAGAAGACGTAATACAAAAAATCATCGAAACAGGAAGCTATCTGATTTGTCCATCCGGATATAAATCAGATTGCCGAGTGTTTTGATGTTCTTTCTCTGTTGTTTCATAGACTTAATTAAAAACACGTTCCTTGTCGAAACAATATGAAATCCTAGAAATAGAAAAGTAACCAATGTATGATCGTCTGAGTATGGCATTTTTATCGTCATTACTTTCCCTGTCGTCACAAAACATTAACCCAAGAATACATGCTGCCAATCAATGAGCATGCTCTATTTTTATGCAGAACCTTGAGTCCGGGTAACTTACACCAGCACCACAGTTAATGCACTGTGCATGTATTGGTGGTGTTCGTTTTAACTCTAACACATCAAGAAAGGTCTCCAAACTGATACAAAATAAGGACGTATAACCACTAAAATGACGTCAGAACTTTAACTTATTAAATCTTTGATATTCTTTTAAGTATTTTTGAGTTAGAATCAAGCAACAACTATGTTAACATTACATCATTTATTATTTGATAGAAGATATATCAGAGATGGAATTGATTTCAACAGTTTGTATCAGATAATCTACGTTTTATTGTCCAATCAATTTTCATGATTCAATTCATTCATTTATCTTATCGTACCATGTATTTCATAGTACACAATTTTATCTACCAGTTGCATCGACGCAAGGACGTGCACGCAACGTGTTCTGACGGCGTTGAATATCGTTAATGGGCAATAAATGTTCTGGCACATTTGTAACAATAAAAGAACATTTTAAAAAAGTGACAATGGGCCCTAAGAAAAAAATTATTAAAGAACAGTTATTAGTATAAAGTATTTCTAATCAAAGAATAACAGCAAAAAAAATGCAGTGTCAGTTGGTGATCATTGTTAAAACATATTTATTCAACATAATTGCATTCTACGTACGAACAATTTTTACACATCTGCGGACAAATGGTTAGGGTCGTTGACTTCAAACCACTTGCCCCTCACCACTGTTGGTTTTAAGCCAAAATTTCAATAACAAGCTAATCTAGCTTGCATTTGAGATGGCAGAAAGTAAAAACTGTCGATGGCATCAACACAGACTACATTTTTGTAGTTTATTGATTCTACAACAAAATCGCAAGCCCATTTTGATCATGAATGAAAAATACTTTAAAATCGCATACCTGTTTTTGTTCATATTTAATGGCCAGTTTAAGCCTGGAAAGCGCCATGGTACCGTCCGCATTAGTGTCACATTCATCACTATCAGAATCGCTATCATTTCCTTTGTTAAGCACCGCAATGACTTCTTCACTGCTTCTACATTGGTCCAACAAATCACAGGCACATTTCTTACACTGATTGCTTAGAGCTAAATACGCGTCTTTAAACTCATTCTCACGTAGTGCTAATTTTTCAAGCTCCCATGAAAGTTTAAACGCCGTAAGAATCGGATCAGAACTCGTTAAAGATATCCAAGCCGGACTGGCGAGAGCACGGAAGGTGTTGATTCGTCTTAAGGAATGACGCAGACCATCTTCAGTGACTTTTTCCTGGCATTTTCGACATGAGCAAGACAATTGATGGGGCCGGTCAATGACCGCTCCCCTCATGAGCAAAAGCTGAAGGATTTCAAACTGGTTGCAATGAGCTGCTAAAATTACGGGAGAAATGTCCGGGGAGTAATCATTACTTTCTTCTGAATCACCGATTTCTCCAACATACTTTGACCTGTACCATTCGGTACCTAGCATTTCCGGTGTAATTGAGGGATGGTCTATTAACATTTCCACAATTTTAAATACTCCTTCGCGGATAGCGTATAATAATGCATCCCCAATCTTGACGCCATTTTGTTTTAACAAAAGTTCAACAATTTCAACATTTTCGTTGTCAACAGCGATTTGAATAGCTGACCGTCCTAACATATTTGTACAATTGACATTTACTGGTGACGGAGGATGAAGACATCGGAACATGGTGTGCTTATCGCCACGTTCGGCTGCTTCAAGAAACAACCGTTCTTTTGGCGCTATCCTTTGGCAGCATTTGATTGGTTGTAGAGGCATGGCTATTGGCGCCACTTTTGCGGACCGTCTTGAGCTGCCTCTACTGCTTCTTGACTTTGTTGATTTCTTCCCCATTGTAAATGGCATACCTTTGCATCCCTTGCTGAAAATATAAAGAAAAAAATATATTTAAAGTGACAATATGCCCATCCAAGTGTATATTCTGAGTGGACAGGTAAAAGTAAATATACATATTGCCATATTTCCATTCAATTTCATAATTTACTTTGAATGAACAATCAATAAGTCAGGTGACCCAAGGAAACTTCTTTAAATATCCATCCGAATTTACCTGTAACATTCAATTTATGTAAAACAGTTGGGCAGTCTTTTTTATATTTTAGGCAGATTTATAATTTTATCCTAAACCTTTTTCAGTATCAACTGTTGGTCAATCACCACAACAACAGTCGATCCTTTGAAATATATAGTCAATTCAGCTCAACTTGACAATGAAAATATGAGCATATTGTGACTTTAAGTCTATCTACAATATTCATTTGCGAATAACATTTTCTTTTATAAAACAGCAATACAATATATAATACAACATACCAGATTTGATAAGTGAATACATGTATATCTATTCATATTAGCGTCTCGTGCAGCAAATAATTGCCATATAAAACGTTTCCAGTAAAATGTTTAATACACTACACTTAATACACCATTATATCTATTCCATGTACTCCCATCCGGTATTTATCAGAATATTACAGATCTGAGAGAAATAATGGAATGACTTCTGTAACCAGAGACGCTGATTATTGTCTTCTCGTTAGTAACAGTGAGCAAGATGTATGGTGTTCGTTACAGGTCATAATTTCTTAGGATAAAATTAGAAATATCTCTGCGAAATTTAATGTTTATTATTTTGCGATACAAAATCTTTGCTGTTGAAACGTAAGAAAAAGAGAATTAGAAAATAGAAACGAATTAAGTGCAACAAAAAAATAAGACCAATATGACGTAAAACAAAATAAACATATCTGTATTACTTTTATATTCAAAGTTGTTATTTTGTTGTTTTTTATCATTTATTTTCATATATTTGATTCATATTTAGCCGAGACTTTCTTCAGAATGACTATGAAAATAAAGAACTTGCAACCTTTGTAATACCGGCTCGTTAGGCGATGAATATCATTTTTTTTCTATTGTTTTCAAACAATAAGAAAAATCCAATATACTTCTATGGAGCTAATAAATCTCTCAAACAATATAAAGTTTTCAATATAGATGAATAATAATAGAAGAAAGCAATCTGGTGTTATTCAATTTATGAATGTTATTACAAAATGAGTTTTTTTCCAACTGGTGATCTAAATAAGTTGTCACTTTTACATAAAATAGAGGAAAAAAAAACAGAATCCCTAAAGAACGCCGAAAACTTCAAAATTGAAAATGTTACTGGCTCAATTTGATCGAGCCTTTTCATGGACGGTACTTGAAATTGCATTCTTGCATATCAGACTGGCGTTTCCGTTAGTTTTAACAATGCCGGAAATTTCATCTGGCATGGGGGTTCCAGATGAGTCGCGTGCTGTACAATGGCACGATAAAAATGACGTCATTTTACCGTTATGAATGATTTTGTAATTCATACGCTGTTGAATGAAAGTAGTTACGGTTGTAATGATATAAATTTTCATTGAAAATAAAGATAAAGAATTTAAAATATAATGGAATATGGTAGAATATGCAAGAAAAAATATCTGACATATGTTTGCGGTTAGGATCGGAATATCCGTCCCTCGGTCACCCGCCCATGGGCGGTAACTCGGCAAGCCTCGTTACCGCCCAATGGGCGGATCACCTCGGGACGGATATTCCGATCCGAACCGCAAAATATGACAGATATTATTAAGCTACCATCCACGCCTCCTACCACCGGTTTTGGCAGAATTGAACATTGAAACGTAAAAAAGTGAAATTTGTAAAGTTGTCAGTTGTGTCAATATGGTCTGTGTTTCTCTTCCTTATTGAGTGATGCTGTCTTACTTTTAAAAAAATCTTATACATTGAAAAATTGACCTCATGCCTGAAGGAGGCCAAAGTATTATAAAAAAAATACATATATAATAAATATTGTACATAACACCGAGACCCTGATAGCATTTAAGTTAAAGATCAATGAGTCAGGAAACAGCAATCCAATGTTGATGTTGTTCCTGTCGTTGTTGTTATTGTTGTCGCTTGTTTTTAATAAAAACTCCAGTAAAATGTCCTGAAACGTTTAGAAGTCAGCTTCTATAATATGATTATATGTAGTGGTAAAATCTGCTTCGCGGTAATACACCACTAAATTTGGTCGGTCGGAGAAAACAAACATTATTACAGTATTTATATACATGTAGTTCACTATATAATAATATTTGTTGGCTGTTGAATACATCGTATTTATCATGTCATTTAAGTATAAGTATTAAAACTAAATGATGAACCATTTTTGAAACGCATCGCTTTTCTGAGAGCTTGAAAATCTGTTTAGAAAAATAAAATGCTTGTCATATTTAAATATACACACAAAAAATAACGAGTCCTTAATGGGTAAATGTCCCTAAGAAAAACGAGCATTTAATTAGTCGACAAAATAGTAAATACTGAGTTGTTTTTTTCTTTAATTTGTTGATAAATGTTTAATATATATTTTTGTGATGGCTTTAATCATACAACAGAATACAACAAAACAGAATAGTTCTGTTTTGTTAAATCATACAACAATGCTGTTAGAAGTTTACGATTTTATTGTTTTGCACCTGTATTTCGTGTATGTTTTTCGTTCAAGGACAATGAAGGCTATATTTTGTTTAATTGGTGTTTTTAAGGTAAGAAAATGAAATTATTATTAATATTAAATATATGGTACATTTATTCAAATGAATTCCATAGATTTGTAATAATTTGTCAGTTTTAAATATGAAAAATCTTTAATGAAGAAAAGATTAAATAACTTAAAGGTACATTTATGGAACAACTTTGCCACATATTTCTAATTGTATAATATACCAGGAAAAATAAATATTGATTTATCATTTAATGAATCAACACTCATGAGAATTTCTGAGTAAAATTTGCTTTTTTTCTGTCGCAGATAAGAATTTATGAATTAATGAAATAGATTATTTAATTATTTAATATACTTGTACGACATTTTTTTAATCATAATGTTAACAAAAACTGGTTTAAAAAGGGCGTGGTAGAGAATATCTGCTGAAATTTCAGTATGATATTTAATGTTTTTAATGACTGTAAAGAATGAAAATCGTATTTTTTAAATTAATATTCTATATTTGATTTTGTCCTTACTTTATTTCTATGTGAGTAAGTTAAAGCAAAAGCAATTGAAAAACTATTATCAGAATACTCTGTACTGTAGAATAAAAATACGTCGAATAACAATTTGTTTCATGGTTTTGTTGGTTGGTTGGGTTTTGTTGATGTTGTTGGTGGTGTTTGTATCATTCAATCATTAAAACAAATGAAGGAAAAAACAAGCACCCGAACAAATAAGCAAACAAACGGACGAACGGATGAACGAACACGCGATCATAAATTGAACGAACACACAAACAAACGATTGACCAAATTTAAAGGAACAAATTAAGAAAGATATGGACGTACGATCTCTCGTACGCAAGAAAAAAATAAAACGTATAATAAAAACGAAAAAATAAACTGGCAAAACCAAATATACAGCTTTTTATAATATGTTATGGATGAAACTGAAAATGCATCACCAAGCAAAATTAAAAATATATTGATCCAAACTAGCAATCTGAAAAAAGTCTTGCCATTTTTTCTTAATTTGCAAAAGCATACAGTCTGATTAATTCTCTCTGGTTTCATAAATCGTATCATGTTACCCCGTCTCTATGGTATTCGTGTAACCTTGACATTCACGGAAAACAAACGTGTTTTTTTATGTATAAATATTAAATAAAGCAATATTATAGTTACAACCTTTTTAACATGCATTTGTTTAAAAATTGCTATGGCATGGCTACCAATACCCCTGTGTTTTCTTATTGATGGTCAACCCAGAGATCATGGGTTCGAGCTCACTCGGGTCACGACCATGTTTCTCCATATGATACCAGTACTGGTTGGTTCCAGGAAGCGGACTCGAAAGTGATTAATATAAGTTGCAAGAACTTGTTTCGCAATCGAGCTTAAATAAATATGTTTAAACCATTGATGGTCAACAAAATTTAACATATTTTGTTTTCAACATTCAACATGGTTTTATACAGCATTGTAAGATTTATGTTTTGTCTGCAAATTAGTTTCGCATTTTTGTTATGTAATACAGTGTAATATCGTTCCATAGAATGTTAATCATTCGGCAGTCTCATAATCTCCATCATTTGCTTTGCTCTTTCTATTTGTAAATTTCTTGTCTTGTTCATTTGATGCATCTATTTTGTTTGCTGTAAACATTGTAAATATGCCACGCTATTAAACTTGAAATTGAAAAATTATTCTTATGATTATACAACCAACTTAACAAGACCTCTTTTTCAAAGACACAAACACTCCCCAAGGCATTCTCTTCATATCACAAATGTTCATTAAATCATTATCATAAACATCAGGAAATAAGTCAACTGAGGATAAAGAATCCGAAAAGACATGCAAAAATGTAGACTAAATTTACAAATCCATTAAGTAACTATTTTTTTTGTCTTTACTTGTAAATTTATTACATAGTTGCTGAAACTATTTACCAGCTTAAAAGTATAAATCTTAATCTTATTTTTGTTTCTGTTTGAACTTATTTATTTACATACAGATTGCGTGTAGACAGGTCATAAATACAGCTTGAAAATCTAAATTTAAATTAAATATTAAATAAATCATCTCTTTCTAAAGTATGTTGAAAGCGAATGTTTCCTCCCATTACATCAGTGAAATATGTTCGTAATATAAACAATCTTAAACGTCAGTATAGGCTATATAGATTATGATTTATCAATTGTTTTGATACTTGTATTTATTTAATTTTGTGAGAATATTTTCTGACATCATACTTACTTTACATATTTAGTTTTCTGCTTCTATCAGCATATGCTTTAAAGGTTCTAGGTTTAACAACGTAATCCGAACCGCAAAATAAGATCTTAAAACTTTGGGTATCAAGACATTTAATTTAACAAAATATGCACCTTTTTGGAGAGTGGCATGGCCTGTGAAAATTGATATTTGTATATAGACAAACTTGTGAATAAGGGTCATCCAAAGGGGAGACCGACATGGCTTCTGTAGACAAAAGGTCTTTATTTAAGGTGAAGTGTAATTCTTATCAATGAAGACTTGTCAAAGAGTGGTTTTATAATTACATGATGGTTTTTATTCGGGGGTACATGTACGATGTACATGTTAAGAATTCTCTAAAGTATGTTATCACTCTTTATTAAGAATTGGGGCAAACTTTAGTTAGTTTTTCTTTTTTCTCTCGCTATTAATTATAATGGCAATAAAAAATTGCACCCTGCAATGCTAGCTCTTATACTTCACCTTTTTCAGACTAGATTATTTGTTTAAATAAATTTCCTTTCTAAATAGTAAAAAGATCAAACAGTCCATTTTTGCGTAAGTAAATCGATACATTTGTATATGGCTTTCCCTCAAAGGAATATGATATAAAATCAAGGCAACACACATCTTCCAATTTTTTTATCTTTCTTTAATCATAAAAGATGTCAACAGCATTTCAGTTAAATTGAAAAGAACTGTGACATTTGAGTACCTAAATATGATATGTGTTAGTTAATGAACATATTTTATTTCATTTAGAATAAATAAAGAAAATATATTTTCAATAAAACATCAACAATTCATATTCATACAAGTAATATCACTGCTTCTAGCTCAAAGCTGAATCAGTTTTCTTAATTTTTATTAAGTTTCCTTGAAGTTCTTTCAACTCAACACAGTATATAATGTTACAAGCTCGTGGACGAGAATATAATGTCTTTAGGGAGATAAATTACCCTTTAAAAGAAAATGAACAACGGTACCCGTAACATTCAAGCATTATTGCTGTTTTTATCTATAACAGAAAAACAATGTCCAGTTATTTTATTTCAAAAGTTAAATACCGAAGTCCGAATCTTTTTTTTTTTTTTTTTGCAGAGACAGACTTGAGTACGAAATTATTTTTCAAAGTTTGACTTTTGACTATTAAAAAAGATCAAGGTGTTTTGGTAATGATTTTATTTTAATACAATGTGAGCAAATGACTTCAGTCTGGTAACTCTGTTTGTGTTATCATATAATGGAAAACCGCCATTAACGAAATCGAAATAAACAAGAAATGATTTTGCCGTGAAAGCCATGAAAATATTGGTGATTATTCTGAATAAGCTAACCATCAGAAATTTAATAATTTGATATTTCATTGTAAAATAGGCCGAACAGAAACCATAATTAAAATGGTCTTATTCCGTGCTCTTTGATATTGTTTCAGTTATTCTATATCATGATATTACAAATCAATAAGGCATAGCCGGCATTTTAAGGAATCCGGCGAATTTCAGCCACTCAGGACAATATTGCAAAGGTACATGTATCTAGCACCCGATAACGATTGACCATTGAGAACCAGATCAGCAGGTCACCAAACGAATACAGCAGGAGGCGCAAAATGTGACGCACAGAGCCTTCAAACATGTCATATATCTAGCTGAGTTAGCAAATGTTTTAATATAACAACATTTCTTCTTAAACAGGCTACTGACTTGTTTACTTCAATGATAAAATTTTCAAAAAATGATTAATCAATGGATAAGAAAGCGAACTAATTTGCTCTCTGCAAAATTATATAGACGTTTAAATTAACTAAATTTTCTCATACAATATAGCTCAATGACTTTTTGAACATGCAAAGATAAGTGCTTTTATATGGAAAGGTAAAATATCAGACATGGAAAAGTGATTATTGTAATTAATTAGAAGGGAACGTAATAAGGCATGACTGGTAAATTATTTGATGCCTTCTTCATTTATTTTTTTCTATTAAAATTAATTCCAAAAAGTGCAGGAATCTTTCAGAAAACATAAAATGCTAAGTAAACACAAAATAACGTACATATAGCAAATATGATAGCATAAGCGCACAATTTTTTATACAATGTAGTGTTAACAAGCAACAAATGAGTTTTTTATCAATATCAAAAGCAGAGTGTGTCACATGAAGAAATTTAGGTAGTTATTTATTATTTGTTTCAAGAGAGATTTTTGGAGTTATTTTTGTTTTGCTAACCTTTTCAAGTCAATTTTCTTTTAACGAAAGGACGTTGTGAATACAAGAAAATCAGCAGAATATGTAGTACATTTATAAGCAAATGATGTATATTACCCTTTTAATTATTTCTCATAAATATGCGATTACTTTCTATAATGTTTGTTTGTAATTTATCATTTATTTGGTTTTTACTTTTTTTTACTTGCAACAGTGATCATATGTTCTTTAAAATAAGAATAATTCAAACAAACTTCTAATTGTAGAGTTACAACAACAACTAAGAGAACATATTCGACAAATGATGAAGAATAATAGGTAATATCGGTAAAATACACTTTCCAGAGCAAATAAAGAAGTAACAAGAGCTTTTGTCTTAATTTGGAAAAATCATGCTTTCTGATTAATTTTCTGTGTTTTCATTAATCGTCTTATGTTGCTACGTCTCTATGGAGTTCGTATAACCTTGACATTCAGGGAAAACACGGGCAAAATCTTCCAATGTGCAATACTTTCCTATATAGTGATTCGTTATATAAGTAGTGAATAGAAATGGCGGACAGCTACCAGTTCTTTTCAATATGACGTTAAGTTTTTTTATGCATAATATGATATAAAGCAATGTTATAGTGCACATCTAAATTAACATTGATTTAAAACTGCTATTGTATGGCTACCAATTCCCCCGTGTTTTGCTATTAATTGTCAACAAAATTTGAAATATTTTGTTTTTCACCATCAAAAGTATTCGTATACAGCATTGTAAGATTTATGTTATGTCAGCAAATAAGATTCGCATTTTTGTTATGTAATAAAGTGTAATATCCTTCCATAGAATGTTCATCTTTTGTCACTTACATAATCTCCATCATTTGCTTTGCCATTTCAATTTGTTAACGTCATGACTTGTTTATTTGATACATCTATTGTTTTGCTATAAACATTGTTAATTATGTTACGCTAAAAAACTAAAAATTGGAAAATTACTTTTATAATTATACAACCAACTTAACAAGAACCTCTTTTAAAGACACCAGCACTCCCCAAGGCATTCTCGTCATATCACAAATACAATGTTCATTAATTTATTATCATAAAATCAGGAAATAAATCAACTGAGAATAAAGAATACGAAAAAAGACCAACTGCAAAGAAATGTAAACCGTATAACAAATGTATTAAAAAGAAAAATCCCACTTCTGGCTTTTGTAAATTCGCATGACAGCCTGAACTCTTATCTTAGCAAAGCCCTCAGACACTTTCATAAGTAATGTACATATTAAGCACATTTGTTTAAGGTATATTATCAAGAATTAACCAAATAAATATAAATCTAATCTTTTTTGTTTGCGTGTTGACAGACCATAAATACAGCTTGTAAAATCTAAATTTAAATTAAATATTTCATAAATCATCTTTCTAAAGTCTGTTGAAAGGGAAATTTCCTTCCATTAATTCAGTGTAATATGTTCGTAATATATAAATCTGTCATTATCAAACATTCTTAAACCTCAGTATAGACTATAGACTTTGATTTATCAATTGTTTTGATATTTGTATTCAAGTAATTTTGTAAGAATATTTCCTGGCATCATAATTACTTTACATATTTGGTTTTCTGCTACTTTCAGCAAATGCTTTAAAGGCTCTAGGTTGACGAACGTAATCCGAACCGCAAAATATGATTTCACCGCTTTGGGTATCAAGACATTTCCTTCGGCAACATATTAATCTTTTTGGAGAATGGAATGGCTTGCATACAGGCAAACATGTGAATAAAGGCCATCCAAAGGGTTGACCAACATTGCTTTTATAGACAAATGGTCTTTATTCGACGTTAAGTTGTACTTATTTATCAATGAAGATTTGTTAAAGAGGGGTTTTTATTTACAGGATAGCCTTCATTTGGAGGCGTTCTTTAATGTTCTTTAACACTGGTTTGACTGTTTTCTGATATGAACACACTTTATATATCACATTTATTTTGTTGGGTAATATGTAATATATACATATTGACAATTAAGAAGTAAATAAAATAGTCTTCTATCAAGATAACTACTTGTCAGTAAATCGTCCTTCTTCTCGAACTCGCAGTCTTACAACTTAAGCCCTTACCCTGCTAAATGTTAAAATGGACATGTATATCTTTCAATATGGTCTTGTCTTGTAATATTTTGGGGAAAATTTTCGCAATATTTACTGATTGAATAGCTAACGGAGCAGATCATGATTAAACGTCACGAATCTGCGGACGGACGGACGAACGGATGTATGGATGGATTATTTACACAAACAATGAACATGTTTAGAATACCTCTAGAGTTTCTTATTACTCCTAAAAATGCTTTTGGGCAAAATTTCGTTATTTTTGCTTTATCTCGTTATTAATGACATCCCTACAATAACAGTTCTTATATTTCACTTTTCTAAGTCTAGATTATATGTTGAAACAAATTTCCTATCCAAATAGATAAAAAAACAAATTGTTCAATTTTGCGTAAGTAAACAGATAGCTGGCTTCCACCAAAGGAATGTGATTTGAAATCTAGGCAACACATGTAGCATATATCAGTGTGTGATAAATTGTTTTTTATCTTTCGTTTCTCCATAAAAGAGGTCAAAACTATTCAGTAAAATTGAAAACAATTGTAACATTTGTGTACCTTAATATGATATATGTTAGTTAATGAAAATATTTCATTTTATTTAGAATAAATGAAGAAAAGATATTTTGAATAAACTATCAACATTTCATATTCATACAAGTAATATTTCTCTGCTTTAAGCTCAAAGCTGAATCAGGTTTCTTTATTTATTATGTTTCCTTGAAGTTCTTTCAACTCAACACACTTTATAATGTTGCAGGGTCGTTGTTCTATATCTTTAGGGAGATAAACTAACCTATAAAAGAAAATAATACTACAGTACCGGTAACATTTAAACGTTATTGCCGTTTTCATCTGTAACAAATTATTTTATTTTTAAAAGTATCATACCGAAGTCCGAAACTATTTTCCAAAGACAGATTCAAGTACAAAATTATTTTTCAAAGATTGATTTTGGCTATTAAAAACAGATCAAGGTGTTTTGTCAATGATTTTATTTCAATACAATGCTAGCAAATGGCATCAGTCTGATTACTCTGTTTCTGTTATCATACAATGAAAAACGACATTAACGAAATCGAACAAAAAAAAGAAAAGATTTGTTGGAAAAGTCATATAAATATTGGTGATTACTCTGAATAATCTTACAATTAGAAATTGCATGATATCATATTAAATTGTAATATAGGTCGAACAGAAGCCATAAATAAAATGATCTTATTGCGTGCTTTTTGAAGTTGTTTCAGTTATTCTATATCATAAGATTATAAATTAGCAAGGCAGAGCCGATTTTTTATGTCATCCGACAAAGTTCAGTCACCCAGGACAATATTGCAAAGGTACTCAGTACTCCACTGAGTACCACATTGCAAAGGTTCCTGGCAGGTCAATAAATGTAATGGAGGAGGATACGCAAAGTGTGAGGCACGGTGCCTTCGAATGAACTGTCTGAGTTAGCAAATGTTTTTCTATAACATCATTTCTTCTTACACAATAAATGGCAACAGGCTATTAACTTGTTTACGTCGTTAAAATAACAAAATATTCACAAAATGATTAATCAATGGATAAGAAAACGAACTAGTTTACTCTCTGCAAAATAATATGCACGATTTACATAATTTAGTTTTCACATACAATATATTTTATTGACTTATTAAAATTCTGCACCAGAATCGCAAAAAGGGGCTTTTTCGAAATGCAAGAAAATATAAGTAAAAATAAATAATAGAACATATTAGAAAAAATTAGTGCTGAAAGTGGCACAATCAGTAATATAAAATGATTTAAATGTAAGCGACGTAGTTTTTTGTCTCCCATACAAATTACTTAATCACTTTGAATGTCCATGTACTAATTGCCGGAAAACGACAAAAATAATTGACCAGTGTCTAGGCACGACATAAAAAAAAACATTTATGTTTGATGGGCCTTGAAGGAAATAAAAATGTTTGCTTATACATGTATATAATAGAGATGGAAGTGTTACACCTGTAATCTGATTTCATTATAAAACTTACGAAAACTTACGAAAGAAAAAAACATTAAAAACATTAAAGATCTAAAATATCTGTCTTTTCTATTTTAATTTTTTATTTTAAACTTGGAACACACTTGATTGTCAGTATAAGGTTACATCAAACCAAAAAATACAATTTTGAAATCAATTGTTTTCTTCTCATATGTTATTTGAAGTGGTCATTGCCCTGACAAAAATATAGTGGTGGTTGACCTGGAACGATCGGACATCCCAGAATAACCTAACAGTTTACATCCTGGTCTTCTGTTCAGTGGACAAGCCGAAACTGCTCAGATTCATCTATCTGATTGCATCCGTGTGTCAAAGTATCTAGAGAACTTGTACATCTATGTAAGTTTATTATATCATAATAAATTAACTTAATACTTTTCAAAATGTATCCTCTTTTATACCAGGTCAACAATATTTATTTTTTTACCAGAGAATAAATACCCAATAAAAGATCAAAGCATTAGAAAAGAGAAAACAGAAATCAGACAAACGAGCAAATAAGAAAACAAAATATTTTCTTGTTTGCCGCTCAGCCATTATACAATAAAATGCCTATCTGGACACAATGATAATTCAAGGTTAATCTAGGGTATGCTTCATTAAGAAAATAGTTCCCGAGGAGCTGCAAATGATTTTATAGCGTGCTCTTTGAAGTTGTCTCAATTACTCTAACAATTCAATACGTAGATGTTTAGGATCATTGATGTAATTTCTGTTTCTTAAAGAATAATGTTGGGTCATTTGCATTACATAAAAGGGTTATTAGTTAATAATTTGATTCAATACAAATCAATTATCAAATATTCTTATATTGAAATCATGAATACACATAAATTCATTTGTGCTATAATAAAAACGAGTACATACCATAGTTCACCCCTAAACAGACCAAGTGAAAGAAATGTAGAAAAAAATATTTACTTTGTTTGTTTGTTTCATTTTACGCCTTTTTCCAACAGTATTTCAGTCATTTAGGCGGGTAGGTTCCTAACCATCGTTCCTTGTGAGTAACAATAGTACTAGACTACCTTCCTCCGCGCTAAACTACCAAAGCATCTGCTGGGGATCGAACCCATGCCAGAGAGGTAACTTGATTAGAGGTCATCGACTCTAACCCCTCGACCACGGAGGTGGTATTTGTTATTTGTATCTCTTAATTACATAATGAAGTATAATTATTTGTATCTCATAATTACAAAATGAAGTATGCTTAAAAAGGTAAGACTGCAAAGTGAATAACAATCATAAAAAGAAAAAATCAGATCCAGACAAATATTCAGTTAATACATTTAAAGTTTATATTTCATTAAATACCTTGTTTTTAATTTATTTTTCTGAAAACATGTACTTAAGAATTGTAAAAAATATATAGTAAGTTTTGTTAAGACTAAGACACTGAAAGGAATGTTCAACGTGAAAATATTTTCAAATTCTCTTTAAAAAAAGCATTCTCATTCCATAATGGAAGGTATGCATTACCATAAATTCTTATTTTGTAAATTGTAATTACATCTTGAAACTGAATATTAAGTAGTGAAACACGTCAATAATATCATTAACATTTTCTAGTTACAAATCAACGTCTATGCAAATAATTTCTTCATTATACAAACATATTTTAATATTTGCATGCATGCGTTGAATTGCTGCTCATTGCTTGTCCATAATTATTGAACTTTGATGACAGACGCAAATGTCCTATAAAATGACATTACCTAGTAGAGTTGAACTCTATATTAAAACGATTTTTTCTTCATGTTCACAAAAGGATATCAATTAATCTGTGGCAAAACAACAATAAGCAAACCATTGAATACAACGCGCTACCAATTAACATGGATAAACAGAATATCAGACACCTTCAATTGTCAGCATCATCAATAATAATCGTACTTTAGGGGAAATTTGGAGAAGTTTTAATCATCAGTGTAGCGCTGTAGAAGTAGGAAAATGGTTATTCTAACTATTTTGCCATTGTCATTGAACATAACCGTTTGTTGGTTCAGCTAAAAATAAATTTGAACCAGCATGTTTCGGGCATAATTATACAATTTTGTAATTATTGTTTATGTCTCTTGACATTCTGTAAAGATATACAATGCTCATCTTTGTGTAAAATACTATTATTGCAGAAAAGTTTGAAATCTATAAAATTCGTTGAATAAGGGAATACACAAACCATGTTTGAGTAGCTCCTTTTCCTATTGCGGGTCAAGTTATGTTAGTCCTTTCTAAACTGCCAATATGTTCATGACAATATGTTCTCGTATTGTGTTTACCATGAGTATGTTGACTTTGAAACATAACATATCTTCCCTGTGTGAACTCAGAACATGTTTATTTTATGTTACTTGTAGACTGTGTACCAATTATTAATATCTTTCAGAAATCAAATTTGAGCATACTATATCTTTAGTAGATTGGAAGTTTACATGTTTTATTTGTAAGATGGCAATCTAATGTATGTCAAATTATTCGTGCCAATGAGACTGAAATGAAGTATAAATATAAAAGAAGAGAGTTTGTTCTTTCTAAACATTCATATTATTTTCCTGATGATTTAAAAAAGAATAGTAAAACATTAGACTGACTAATACTTTACATATGCCCCAGTAGATGTACAAATACGATTGAATTTAGCGATCCATGCTATTCTCCATTTGTCTGTTTTATAAATATGTTCTTGTGAAAATGAAAACTTATATTCAACATAGACAAACCATTTATGTCAATGTAAATTCATGAATATATGGCCTCAGTATAATCAAGACACGGCACGACTTAAGAGTGTCTTGATGACACTGTTATACACATAATGTTCTTCAAAATAAATCATGTTTTAATAGCATAATCATTATTGTTGAACGCACCAAAACAATAAAGTATAAGCTATATAATAAGAGAAATTAAGAAAATTCATATAATGTCAATATATTACAAACAAGTAAATCTAATGGTCAATGTAACTTACATTTAAAATTACAGCATGTAGTGTCTGGGCATTTCGGCTGACAATTAGCCACATGAAACCTTGCGTTTGGAGGGCTGTTGACCCAATTTGTATAAACTCAAACAAAAAATGATGGAAAGGCGAAAATTGATTTGAAGTCAAAATGTGAGCCAACACCAGCATTAAAATAGATCTACAACAAAGACAACACTCAACTGTGTTAAAGTTCATCATACCCACTATAAAATATGAAATAATACCTGCTGAGTTCCCACACTTAATTAATAACTTAAGTTTCAAAGACTGTATTTATATGTCATAGTGCAAACAATTTAGATAGTAGATAGGTTTTTGCTAAAGTAATCAATTTTAAATTAGAAAAAATACACAAAGAACCCGTAACAAACCGTATGTTGCATAAAGACGAGATTTTAAATGCTGTGTCAGTTACTTTACAGTCGGTTTGGTTGCTATAAAGCCATCAAGCGAAACAATTTTTAAGTTTAACAAATGTACAATCATTTTGTATCAAATTATAAATTATATGACAACTGTTATAAATGTACAATTTAATGCTGTGTAATTAATATTCAAATAATTATAATAATTTTATCTTTACCAGAACTCTTCACATTAACTCTCTACATCTTATTGTTGACATAATAACGTTCGAAATTAAACTATTGTATCAAGTGCTTATATATTACCAGAACAATACTTGTATGTTAAAAATAATACAGAAGTTTGCTGTCGGAAGGACAACATGTTCAACTATTCTCAGTTCTTGGTAGTAATTGTTAAGGTTTAAAAAGGGCAAAACCTCTGTAGAGGTCCATGTTAGAGTAATTGTATTGAGGAGTGACCTCCTCTTATGCTCTTATATAATTGAGTGAAGTTTCAACATATTTCCTTCAGTAGTTTTGGAGAATTCAACTTGCACACACAAATATAACCAAAGAGTGACGGTGAAACTAAGGCTAGATAAATAGAATATCTTACCCCATTCTTCGACTCGACTCGACTCACAATTTATATCTAAATATACACCATAATTCATATTGTATGTCATTGGATGAATTTTGCAATTAATCACATATTATAGGAAGTGCTTGTAAGCAAAAATGCGTTGATTTCCAGTTATCATTACTTTTTTGTCATAAGTATAGTAATATAAGCAAAGTGAAGAACATATTTCATAGCAAAATGACACACTCTTGACTAAAAAATATGTTTGTCTTGGAAAATCACTCTAATATTTATACAAACAACATAACGAAACCTCTTTCCAAGACACTAGCACTTTTCGAAGAATTCTCTTCATAACCATGTAACAAATGTATTAAAAAAGGAAAATATCATTATTGCCTTTTTAAGTCTTTTAAGCGGTTACACCTCTAAATTTCAATATATTTCGTTCATATCACGTCAGCCTGAAAACTTATCTTAGCAAAGCCTGCTGACATATACTTAATGTACATAAGCATATGTGTATAAGGTATATGATCAAGAATTAAACAGATAAATATAAATCTTATTCTTTTTTGTTTCTCTTTGAACTTGATTTATTTTATTTAAATACAGACTGCGTGTAGACAGGTCATAAATACAGCTTGTAAAATCTAAATTTAAATTAAATATAAATATAACATCTTTCTAAAGTCTGTTGAAAGGGAAAGTTTCCTTCCATTAATTTAGTGGATTATGTTCGTAATATATAAATATGGCATTATCAAGCAATCTTAAGCCTCAGTATAGACTATAGACTATAATTTATCAATTGTTCTGATACTTGTATTCAAGTAATTTTGTAAGAATGTTTCCTGGCATCATAATTACTTTATATGGTATTCTGCTTATATCAGCACATGCTTTTAAGGTTTTACGAACCTAAGGTTTTACGAACATTATCCGAACTGCAAAATAAGATCTTAAAGATTCGGGTATTAAGACATTTCCTTCAACTAAATATGCACCTTTTTGGAGAATGAAATGGCCTGTAATATCAATATTTGTATACAGGCAAACCTGTATGTAAAGGCCATCTAAAGAGGAGACCATGCAAGGCTTTTATAAACAAGTAGTCTTAATTAAATCGGAATGAAGTTTTATTTGTATCAGTAAAGGTTTATCAAACAGTGGTTTTATTTTTACAGGATGGTCTTAATTCGTAGGTACGATGTTCATGTTAAGAATGTCCTAAAGTATGTTATTACTCCTTGTTACGATTTGTAGCAAAATGTCGTTATTTACTATTTAGTTTCTTTATTTATTACGTTTCATTGAATTTATTTTAATTCAACAATGTTCATAATGTTGCAAGCCTATTGGCGTGAGTATTATGTTTTTATGGAGATAATTTAACCTTAAAGATTACTATAGTTTTGCTTTCTATCTCTGCCATTAATGGCAATAACAAATTGCACCATGCAATGTAAGCTCTTATACTTCACTTCCATTTAGACTAGATTATATGTTGAAACAAATTTCTTTATAGTAAAACAAAATACAATTGTTCAATTTTGCGTAAGTAAATAGAAAGCTGGCTTTCCCTCGAAGGAATATGATTTAAAATCTAGGCAACACATGTAGCATATACCAGAGTGTGATAAATAACAATTCTTTTTAATTTCTTTTCTTTTCTCCATAAAAGAGGACAACAACATTTCAGTTAAATTGAAAACAACTGTTACATTTGTGTACCTAAATATGATATATATGTTCATTAAAAAATAAACAAAGAAAATATATTTTCAATAAACCATTAACATTTCATATTCATAAAAGTAATATTCCTCTGCTTTAAAAGTCAAAGCTGAATCAGGTTTCTTTATTTATTTAAGTTTCCGTCCTTAAAGTTCTTTCAACTCAACACAATTTCTTATGTTTGACGAGAATATTATGTTTTTAGGAAGATAAACTAACCTTAAAAAGAACGAACGAACAATCACCAGAACAAATATGCAAACGAACGGACGGACAAACACGCGATCACAAAAATGAGCGACCACGTAAATTGATAAATGTTATAACAAACTAGAACAGAATAGACACTTTATTAAGATTTGTGCATTGTACATCATCTATTATACACTAACATTTACAAACATAACGTCAAAATAATGGTAACAGCAATAATGACATTTTTTTTACAAAATTCTTAATCTAATAACAAGAAAAAGTAATATATTAATGTATATACTACAGTACGCTCACCGCGGGTTTTGCTTTTTCCGCGATACCACCGCGGACGATTTTTTTTATCGCGGACAAACGCGGGGGTTCGTCCGCGATGAGAAGCCTAATTTCCCCGCGATCCCCGGTGTTCAGTTGTTTCCACCGCGGACAAAATTCTGACGACCGTTCTTCATTTATCGATAAAATCAGTCACCCGTTTTCCGCGGGGGAACGCCATGGTCAGTTGGTCAGTATAAATTAACCTCCAAAAATAATAAACGTTTTATTATTTTTTAACGTCATCTTTTTTACACAATGACTTGAAAATTGACCACAATCGTCTCCTTAAATGTTATTATATGTTAAATTATTTGAGCGGAATTTGAAATAAAAATAATTACAGCTGTACCTGTTTTTTTTTTGTTGTTTTTGATATTTTTGTTATAAACGTCCACAAAACTATTCGTCAACATACCAATATTTTTACAACTGAAATCGTCATTTATCACTGTCATCTTTACTTGTTCATTCCTTGTGGTTCTATAAGTATTATTGCTGTTAAACTATATGGGAGCCATAAATATGATACTTAGTAAAAAAAGGACATTTGTGCTGATTTCTCAATGATGACTGACGCTACAGTACATGTCTGTAAGAGGTCGATGAGTGTGAATACAAGACAGGACATAAATAAAATACATGTACATATATTAGAAATAAAAAAAAGATATTTAAACCATATATAAGATTTTATTTGTATGCAATTATATTCTTTAAAAACGGGTAGACTTGTTTGTTTGTGTTTTTTTTCAGTATATACAGCCTTATATACATGTATGTACATGCATACTGTTCATAATAAAATAACAAAAGTATAACGTCAAGTTTAACAAAATTCTGCAAAAAAATCTATAAAAAAATAAAAAAGAACAAGCAAACAAACTACTAAAACAAAAATGAAAATAAACTTCAACAGTTGATACAAACTTCAAAACATATACATTACGCTCACACCTGTAATTAGATAAATCAAAATATCATTTAATGTATATTTTGGTGAAATAAACGCTTTCTTTTAATGTTCCAAATAAAATATAAGACTTTATGATCAACATGCAAATAAACAGAAACAGTAAAACGCATCTGACAATTGAAAGAGACGTCCTGGAATATTGCCTGAATAAAATTGTTGAGGGTTACGTTTTCAAAGTTTTTAAATAAGAAACAAAAGCTGGCATATAAATTGTTGTAGTATCTTTTTCATAAATGTCATATGCCGAATTTTTCATTATTTGACTTCAAGTTTCTCACTACCATGACGTTGCGACGACAATGATTTATCTTGATGTCGAATACATATTATACATTACCCAACACAATAACAAGAAGAAGAACAAGAAAAACACTGCATTTGTACATGTACTTTTATTACAACAAAAAAGAAAGAAAACAAACAAATTTTACATATAGTTACATGTATATGTACAGTACATGTTACAGTACATGTACGTACGTATACTTATGTTTAAATACAGTAATTAATTTTTAAAATTTAAGGTTTCCACCGCGTTGACCGGTGTTTGACCGCCGCGTTCCTCCGCAATTTACCACTGCGTTCCGCGGGGGAAACGGTTTCAGCCGCCGATTTATGTCCGCGGTGGTGAAAATTTTCTGTCCGCGGGGTCACGCGGACAATATCTGAGCAAATTTTCGTCCGCGGTAAACCTCATCCGCGGGGTCACGCGGGTTTTGAAAAAGTCGCGCTGAGCGTACTGTACGTAATGAAAAGTAAAGACATACGGAAAGGAGAATTAGCAATTATGATGTTTAACGTTCAACATACATGTATAACAATGTGATTCTAAAAGCAAGTGCTTATTTAACAAATTTGGATAACTGAATTAATTCAAATTTACTATTTGTGTTCAATAATTGTAAAAAATTATAAACTGACGGTTTCTGGCATATTTAATTTTCAAATATTTTTACTTAACACTGCATAACAACAGTATATACAAAGGAAATAAAATTATCTTCAATACGATCGCTCGAACGCAAGAATAAGGTCAAAAGAATAAATATAAACAAAATAAAATATAAAGAAAAAAATAAACTTGCAAAATCAAATATTCAGTTTTTCATGATATGATTTCTATGAAACTGAAATGGATCACCAAGCAAAATTAAAACAAATTCATCCTAACGAGCAATTTGAAAAAAGTCTTTGCCATTTTCTTAATTTGCAAAAACATGCAGTCTGGTTAATTTTCTCTCTTTTCATGAATCGTCTCATGTTACCGCGTTTCTATGGTATTCATGTAACCTTGACGTTCACGCAAAACACGGACAGAATCTTCCAATGTACAAAACTATCATTATATTATATAGTAGTGAATAGAAATGGCGGACACCATTGATTATATGATGTTAAATTTTTTATGTATAATATAAAATAAAGCAGTGTTATAGTTACTCATACAACAAATTTAACATTGATTAAAAATTGTTATTGTATGGCTACCAATTACACCGTGTTTTGCTATTGATGGTCAACAAAATTAAATATGTTTTGTTTTCAACATCAAAGGTGTTTTGTTATGTAATAAAGTGTAATATCGTTCCATACTATGTTCGTCTTTTGTCAGTTAGATAATATTTGTCAATTGCATGCCTTGTTCATTTGATGCATCTATTTTGTTTTTTATAAACATTGTAAAATATGTCATTTGAAAATTGACCCTTGACCCTTTACAAGACCTCGCACCCCCAAAGGCATTCTCTTCATATCACAAATATATAAAAAAATAAGGTTCATTAATTCATTATCATAAAATCAGGAAATAAATCAACTGAGGATAAAGAATCCGAAAAAAGACCAAATGCAAAGAAATGTATGTTAACCGTGTAACAAATGTATTGAAAAGGAAAATCCCATTACTGGCTTTTTAAAAGTCTACCAAGCGGTAACACACCTCTAAATTTCACTATATTTTGTTCATTCGGGCGTCAGCCTGAAAACTTATCTGAGTAGAGCCCGCTGACAGTTATATAAGTAATGTACATAAGCACATTTGTATAAGGTATACTATTAAGAATTAACAAAATAAATAAATGTTTGAACTTGATTTATTTACATACAGTTGCGTATAGACAGGCCATAAATACAGCCTGAAAATCTAAATTTAATTTCAACATTTAATGAATCATCTTTCTAAAGTCTGATGGAAGGGAAAGTTTCCTCCTATTAAATAAATGAAATATGTTCGATATAATCAAATATGCCATTATCAAACAATCTAGAAGCACATCATAGACAGTATGATTTATCAATTTTTTGATACTTGTTTTCAAGTGTTTTTGTAATAATGATTCCTGGGATAATTACTTTACATATTGGTTTCCTGTTGCTATCACCGAATACTTACAAGGTTCTAGGTTGACGAACTTTATCCGAACCGCAAAATAAGATTTCACAAACTTGAGTATCCAGACATTTCCTTCAACTAAATATGCACACGTTTGGCGAGCGGCCTGTCCTGTGAAAATTGATATTTGATACAGGCAAACTTGTGAATAAGGGCCATCCAAAGGGAAGACAAACATGGCTTTTATAAACAAATGGTCTTTATTTGAGGTGAAGTTTTATTTACATCAATGAAGGTTTATCAAAGAGTCGTTTGGTGTTTAAATGATGGTTTTTTTTTGTACGATGTTCGTGGTAAGAATATACACCTAATGAGGATTTGGGGCAAAATTTCGTTAGTTTTGCTTCATGTCTCTCGCTATTAATGGTAATAAAAATTGCACCCTGCAATGTTAGCTCTTATAGTTCACCTTTTTTCTAGACTAGATTTGTTTCACCAAATTTCCTTTCCAAATAGTAAAAAAATCAAACTGTCCATTTATGCGTAAGTAAATAGATACATTTGTAGCTGGCTTTCCCTCTAAGGAATATGATATAAAATCAAGGCACCAAACATCAGTGAATGATAAATTACTTTTTTTATTTTTATTTTCTCCATAAAAGAGGTTAATAGCCTTTCAGTAAAATTGAAAACAACTGTAACATTTGAGTACCTAAATATGATATGTGTTAGTTGATTTCATTTAGAATAAATGAAGAAAATGTATTTTCAATAAACCATCAACATTTCATATACATACATGTAATATTTATCTGCTTTTAGCTCAAGGCTGAATCAGGTTTCTTTATTTATTAAGTTTCCTTGAAGTTCTGTCAATTCAACAGAGTTTATAATGTTCCAATCTCGTTGACTAACCTCAAAAAGAAAATTTACTACTGTACACAGCACCGGTAATATTTAGCGTTATAACCGTTTTCATCTGTCATAGAAAAACATTGTCCAATTATTCTATTTCTAAATGTACAAAATCGAAGACTTAAGTACGAAATTATTTTTTTTCCCAAGTTAGACTTTATTTTTTTTAAAAGTTTGTATTCCAAACTTTTTGTTTTTAAAAAATGAACACTTAGTCACAGACAGTGATTTATGTTATGTTTCAAGACAAATTTTAGGAGTCATTTTTGTTTTGCTTATGTTTTTGCGTTAATTTTCGAAAAACAAAAATATGTTATGAAGACCAAGAAATCAGCACAACATTTTATGCATTAAATAGCAAATAATGTATATTATTCTTAAATTATCTATCATTAACGTGTGATGACTTTTCAAAATGATTGTATTAAGAATTTTTATTTTTTATTTATTTGTCTTTTACTTGCAACGATGATCATGAATTGTTCAATAAGGTCAGAATAATCCATACAAACTCCTTCTTGTACAGTTAGATCAATAACTTACAAAAAATATTCGACAAATGATGAAGAATAATAGGTAATGTCGGTCAAATACATTTTCCAGAGTAATCATTTAAGAACTAACAAGAACTATAATTGTTAAAAGGACATTAAGAAAATGGTTCTTTCTTTAGAAAGGGAAAACATAAGTTTTATAATTGTAAAACATATAAGTTACTTATCGCACTGAAAATGAAATTATCAGTCAACAAAAGTAGTATTTTGACTCCCAGGCAAAATATTTAATCACTATCAATGTACATCTACTAATCACCGGAAAACAACAGAAGTAAATGGCCAGTTCTTCACATGACATCAAATATAAAAAAATCTTTTGAGCAATAAAAATAAAAACATTATTAGGGCGAGACTGGCCTTAAATGAAAAAAAGACTATATTAGTGATTGGTTTCATAATAAAATTTAAGGAAGACAAAAAACTAAAAACATTAAATATCTTATATATCTGCCTTTTCTATTATAAGTTTTTTACTTTAAACTTGGAAAACACTTGTCAGTATAAGGTTACACCAAGCAAAATGTATATTTTGAAATAAATTGTTTCTTCTCATATGTTATTTGTAGTGGTCATTGCCCTGACCAAAATATAGTGGTGGTTGACCTGGAACGATCGGACATCCCAGAATTACCTATCAGTTTACATCCTGGTCTTCTGTTGTGTGGACAAGCCGAAACTGCTCAGATTCATCTATCAAATTGCATCCGTATATCAAAATATCTAGAGAACTTGTACATCTATGTAAGTTTATTATATCATAATAAATTAACTTAAGTTAATACTTTTCAAAATGTATCCTCTTTTATACCAGGTCAACAATATTTATTTTCTTACCAGAGAATAAATACCCAATAAAAACAATAAAAGATCAAAGCATTAGAAAAGAGAAAACAAAAATCAGACAAACGAGCAAATAAGAAAACAAAATATTTTCTTGTTTGCCGCTCAGCCATTATTCAATAAAATGCCTATCTGGACACAATGATAATTCAAGGTTAATCTAGGGTATGCTTCATTATGAAAATAGTTCCCGAGGAGCTGCAAATGATTTTATAGCGTGCTCTTTGAAGTTGTCTCAGTTACTCTAACAATGCAATACATAGATGTTTAGGATCCTTAATGTAATTTCTGTTTCTTAAAGAATAATGTTGAGTCATTTGCATTACATAAAAGGGTTATTAGTTAATAATTTGATTCATCAAATATTCCTATATTGAAAACATAAATACACATAAATTCATTGGTGCTATAATAAAAAAGAGTACATACCATAGTTCAGCCATAAAACGACCAAGTGAAAGAAATGTAGAAAGAAAAGTTTATTATTTGTATCTCTTAATTACAAAATGAAGTATGCTTAAAAAGGTAAGACTGCAAAGTGAATAACAATCATAAAAAGAAAATAATCAGATCCCATATATTTAGTTAATAAATTTGAAGTTTATAATTCATTAAATACCTTTTTTAATTTATTTGTCTAAATACATGTATTTAAGAATTGTGAAAAATATATAGAAAGTTTTGTTAAGACTAAGACACTGACAGGAATGTTCAACGTGAAAATATTTTCAAATTCTCTATAAAAAAAAGCATTCTTATTCCATAATGGAAGGTATGCAATACCATAAATTCTTATTTTGTAAATTGTAATTACATCTTGAAACTGAATATTAAGTAGTGAAACACGTCAATAATATCTTTAACATTTTCTAGTTACAAATCAACGTCTATGCAAATAATTTCTTCATTATACAAACATATTTTAATATTTGCAGGCATGCGTTGAATTGCTGCTCATTGCTTGTCCATAATTATTGAACTTTGATGACAAACGCAAATGTCCTATAAAATGACATAACCTAGTAGAGTTGAACTCTATATTATATAACGATTTTGTCTTCATGTACACAAAAGGATGCCAATTAATCTGTGGCAAAACAACAAAGTTAACAATAAGCAAAACGACTGAATGCAACGCGCTACCAATTAACATGGATAAACAGAATATCAGACACCTTCAATTGTCAACATCATCAATAATAATCGTACTTTAGGGGACTTTTGGAAAAGTTTTAATCATCAGTGTGGCGCTGTAGAAGTAGGCGGATATTACTGTGTAAATAGTTATTCTAGTCATTTTTAGTATTAGTGAACATAAGATTTTGTTTTTATTCACTGTGTAAGTTCATCCAGCAAATTCCGTGCTTATACAATAATGTTATAAATATTTATGTCTCTCGAAATTCTTTAAAGATATACAATGCTCATCTTTGATTAAAATACTTTTATTACAGAAATGTTTAAAATGTATAAAAAAAACTTACTGAATATGTGTTATTTGAATAAGGGAATACATAAACTATGTTTGGGAAGCTGCTTTTCCTATAAGTTCTTTCTTAAAAGAAACTGCCAATATTTTCATGACACTATGTATTCGTACTGTGTTTACCAATAGTACACACATACTGTGTTGTGTGTGCCGACTTAGAAACATATTTCACCTGTGTGTGCTCTTAACATGCTCATTATGATTGTTTTACTTACATATTTGTACTAATTATCATTTGTTTCAAATGTCAAATTTGAGCATAATAGTTCTTAAATCTTAATAAGAATGATTGTATACGAGGATCGATAAAAGACTTCTTGGCCCGATGTACTTCAAGTAGTCAGAGAACCTAATTAATGGTCTTACTTTTCAATATTTACCATTCAAAATTGAATTTCTGTTTTGGTCCTCTAAGAACTTATTTACTGCCTCCATGACACCGTCATTGCTTCCAAGACTTCTACCACGAAGCTTGGTTTTCAGTTTCGGAAACAGGTAGAAGTTAGAGTGGGCCAAGTCCGGAGAATATGGGAGATGGGGACAAATTTCAAAGCTGCAGTCAGTAAGAGCAGCCATCGCAGCTTGGGATGTGTGAGCTGGACCATTGTCGTGCGGGAGCAGAACGCCATGAGTCAGTTTGCCCATCCTTTTACGCGCGATTTCTTGACACAGACGTCTCAATTTGTCTTCATAGTACGTACCATTTATGATACAATCTTTCTCAAGATAGTCAGTCATGATTATCCCCTATCCCAAACAAATAAAGCCATCATCTTCCCTGCTGATGGCACACTCTTGAATTTCTTCGGTGGGGTGAGACAGGGTGCTTCCACTGCATGCTCTGTTTTTTTTATTCTGAATCGAAGTGATGGGCCCAGGTTTCATTCTATGTTACGATTCGGTAGATAAAATCTGGTTCATCCTCGTAGCGTCAACTGTCTGGGGACCCAATTAGCGGAAAGTAGTAGTGTCTTGGCATTTCGGCAATCAATAAGCCACATGAAACCTTTCATTTGGAGGGCTGTTGACCCATTTTGTATAAACTCAACAAAAATGATGGAAATGCGAAATTTGATTTGAAGGCAATATGTAAGGCAACACCAGCATAAAAATATATCTACAACAAAGAAAACACTCAACTATGTTAAAGGTCATCATTTCCACTATAAGCTAAGACATGAAATAATATCTGCCGATTTCCCAGACTTAATTAAAAACTTAAGTTTCAAAGACTATATTTATATGTCATAGTGTAAGCAATTAAGATAGTAGGTAGGTTTTTGCTAAAGTAATCAATTAAAAAAAATCAACAAAAAACCCGTAGCAGGTTATTAAGAAACCGTATATGGCATAAAGACGAGATTTTAAATGCTGCGTCAGATACTTTATAGTCGGTTAGGTTGCTATAAAGCCATCAAGCGTAAGAATTTGATACAAACCATTTAAGTTTAATAAAAATGTACACTCATTTTGTATCAAATTAAAAATAATAACTAAGGCCTAGATAAATAGAATAGCTCACCTCATATTGTATGTCATTGGGTGAATTTTGCAAATAAATACACACTATAAAATGCTTTGATTTTCAGTAATCATTACCTTCTGTCATAAGTATAGTAATATAACCAAAGTAAAGCGCATGTTTCATGATTCAATAGCATACGTGTGACTTAATTTTTCATAAACGTAAAATTTAGTGGACTGAAATCAAGACAATATTTTTGTACATAAAATATGTAATTTGATAAACGCGATTGATTTAAGTCTCGTTCCATTGGGAAATGTTTAAAGTATTGCATAACATTCAGTCATTAAATTGTTATGAAATGTTATATCTTAAAAATTCCAAGAGAAACGTGTTTTTAATTTATCATTCCTACCATTGAAGTTGTATTAATCATGTTTGACTGACAGGTTTCTTTTGTTGTTCAAAAAGTGTTATACATTTACTGCGCAACGGTTCTGTCTTGTATTTCCACTTCATACTTCATATATAAATGAAAAATCAATTGCAAACTTTCTATTGTTTTTTATTATTTTCTAATTTGCATATGTTCATAGCATTGCCATGGTTTCACATAGCTATATGTCACTTTCATATGTTTTGAAGTAATATTTGTTATTATATTTTCGTTTCTCAAGGTTTGTGTGAAAGTGTAATAAAAATATTCTAATCAAAGTCGATTTTCATATTTTATTTTGTACTGTCAGAATTTTTGTAACAAAACTGATATGTTATTGCAAATCTTATCAATTTATGGAAATTATGAAATGTACTTTAGTTACAATGTAAATCATCTTTCTCTTTAAGAATTTGCTTTGTATCTTTATTGCATACTAAACAAATTGAAATGTGCAATAAATCACATTTCTGTGGATGGACTGTTTAAACGCTATAACGGCATAAGATATTAATGCAAATAACCACAGCACGCCAAATTTAAAATAGGTGCATTTTTACTGAAATGCATGAGCAAAAAAAATAACAAAATTATTAATGTTTTTAATTGTTTGTTTTCAGATATTTGATTAGCTTTTTTAAAGTCTTTAAGATAGTGGAAATATCATATTTAATTTTTGCGTTATGTTTTTTGTATTGTTTAGTCTTTTGTCCGATTGTTGTACTTTCAGAGACATACACTAATAAGTCAAATACCTAGTTGTTGTTGCGCAGTAATTTGTAGTTGTCATGTCTGTAGCAAAAACACGACAATAAAACTGTTATATTTCAGTTTCTACAATGAAAGTTATTACTCAATGCTTCAATGTTTACTTTATTTCAATGTGCTACATCTACGTCATATAAGAAAGTTTCTTTTAAATTATCTTTATTTATGCTTATTATATTTTTGTTAAACAAAAAGATAAATACCCGCGAAACAATAATCCAAGTCAGTTCTTAATTTTGATATAACAACATTGCGCACATATAAAACATTAAACAGTAAAAGCAATTTAGTATTAAAAACAAGAAATACTGTTGACAGAGGTCAGAAAATGTTCGTGATTAGAGTGATGGAAATGCTGTTTATTTGTGGAATTTCTTCTTTCAATCGATGGCAGAAATTGATCAGACACAAGTAATTGTTAGCGGCTGCATTGCATATGCAACAGAAAGGTACCCTCTGCTATTTCAAATGTCCTAAACACTAAATAGTAACAACCTGACAAAAAGAAGGGGACGAGTTGACCATATTAAAGACGATTGACTCGTTAAGGACGAGTTGACCAAAAGTAGGGAACGAGTTGACCAAATATGTTACGAGTTGACCACTGGACGAGTTGACTATGGGACGAATTGATCTGATCGCTGTACGTTAAAATAGAATTAACAATCTATTGTTTGCTAGTGAAAAGTAAACATTTCAGGCTTTGCTTCGGGTAAACTCTATTAAAACCATTACCCAAGGGAGCCTCAAATGGTCTTATAGCAAATTTGTATGCTTACGCAGTTATTCTTTTACATTCAAAATAATAAAGTTGTTAAGATTGTGAATATGTATGTCATTAAATTAAAAGACTATTTTATTAAATCTTTTTACCACAAAATGTCGATGCATTATCATTTTGTTCAAGACGTCACAGATAAAAGAAATACGATACAGCATATTCTAACACGACCCATATTTTTTCTATTGAACATAGAAGAACCGAAAGAAGCATCATTATATATCACTCGGGCTACGCCCTAATTATATAATTCCTCGCATCCGAACTCCAAAAAGTGATTTTATTGAGCGATAAATTCACAGATTGGGATACATTATTTCTTAAATAGATAAAGTGATTGACATTGATACATTGTACAGTCATGTACGTCATAGATATCATAGCAATAAACTTTGATAAGATATTTTGCATTATACATGGCAACAAACCATTAAAGACTTTTAAATCGTTGTTGGTGGTGTGAAACACATGATCTGATTTTACATTCCATATTGAGCAGAGAATAATAAATGATCCTAGAACAAAATATTATTTCTCATTATATCATTGTTTATTCTTTATATCACTTATAACTCTATCATTATATTGTTTCTCATAAAAATTTACAAGAAATGATACATTTTTTAATATTTGAAATATCATTATATTTCCATGTATTATATAATAAGAAATATCCAAAGATACATTTCTATTGATTTTATCAATATTTGAAATACTAAAAATATTTCCAATGCGGACCAAACCACTGTAACCGAAGGTTTTGAAATGTAAATACATTATATATATATATATATATATATATATATATATATATATATATATAGAAATGAGAGAATATATACACACATACCACCACATCGATATGCCAGTCCAATTACGGCACAGCGCCTAGCAGAGTCATGAAAGCATAGCCACTGCTCATCCACCATCACAAAAATGATGGTTTCAGAACAGCTTTATATACAGTCACAAACTGCACTACACATTGAAACAAGCTCAACATTCACATATATAGAGTTTGTTCTCTGTTATCATATCTCACAAATCAACGATGACATTTTTATTGTCTTCTTCACTGATTGGGACCAGAGAACTATATATCTATTTCCGAAAGTCAACTGGATCACGTAAGATCAAGTAGATCCGTAGGATACAATGAATTTAGACAGATAAAGTATATATAAAGGGAGATGATTAAATTCAATACAGTTATACTTTCCCCTGCGTGGGATCACTTAAGATACAAGTGTGCAGATAAATTGATAGAAATGAGAGAATATATACACACATACCACCACATCGATATGCCAGTCCAATTACGGCACAGCGCCTAGCAGAACAGTCATGAAAGCATAGCCACTGCTCATCCACCATCACAAAAATGATGGTTTCAGAACAGCTTTATATACAGTCACAAACTGCACTACACATTGAAACAAGCTCAACATTCACATATATAGAGTTTGTTCTCTGTTATCATATCTCACAAATCAACGATGATATTTTTATTTTTATATATATATATTTTCATTAGAAAGACAATTGTTCTTCGAAATACATGGTAATCTTATCTCAAAAACAGAATATAAAGCAATATAAAGAAATATTACCTTAACTTATTACATCTCTTGTATTCAAATGTTTCTAAGCAACGGCTATGCAAATAACAAAGCAATTATACAAGAAGACTTTAATATTTACACGTATTTGTTGAATTGCTCATTCTATTTATTAAATATTTGAATTTCGCTGCTTTGAATGGCTATCAAAGAAATTGTGCCTATAAAGACATGACGTAGTCATATTACAAATATTATTTCTATGTTCAAATGGGAAGTCACCTTATAACAAAATAACAAATAGTAAAACCATTGAAAGCAAGTAATAGACTGCTAATTAACATGGTTATTTGGAATATTTATGTGTTAAATTCAGATCTGTTTAACGTTATATTTGTCCGTTAAACATTATCAACTAATAATATAGGTGTATTAAAGGTGTATTAAACTAGTTTTTCTTGTCATTGTATTATACTGTTTTCTACAAAGATAAATAATATGTGTATAGAACAAAGCAAGTTTTTGTAAATTTACGAATAATTTGTATCACGAGCCAGGTATATGTTTATGACCCTCAACGACTTGATCGCGTGATCTGGACAAATTACAATTATCCATTAATGATCGCATTATCTAACTGTACTTTGATACCAACTTCATAATAATTTTATTAATCTAATGTACTTTTATTTGACAATTTAGCTTATATACCTTAATGCATGCAATTAGACGGATGTTATAATAACTTTGGCATCTTTTAGGTTAACACAAAACATATTTCAGAAATAGATGCTTATATTGCCGTTTCAATATTGAAATATTTTCAACATGTGACAGCTGAAAGTTTCAATTGTAAAAGAGTCCCAAAGAATAAATAATAGAACATTACTTGTTATGGTGGCTAATATAGTACGTCTGTCTCACAGACAACGTTTGCCATGCTACAGGTCTTCACTGCAATAAAATTATGGCGTACATAAATATTAGAGAATACTCAGACATGATTTATCACTTATGTATGAAAGAAGATATCTTATATGTCATACTGTCGGCAATTAAGATAGTAGTTATACTAAGTTACAATGTTGTAGAAGTTAATTTAGAAAATAGTTCCCTTGAAGCCGTATATGACAAAATAGCGTGACTGTTAAAATGTTTTCTTAGCTTGTCGGCTAGAGTGTATATTGCCGTTAGCTATTTACGTTCAGAATGTTTTAAGGCCAATTGAATTATGTACAACACTTATCTTAATGTTTAGTTAAACAATATTTATTCAAAAAATTATACATAAAACAACCTTTACGAACATTTCACAACAAGAAATTCCGACTGGATTGGAAAACAAGTAAACAATACTTATATCACTTCTTCTCCAATATAGTTAAATTTTCAATGTTCAAAATATTCACTTATTTTGAATTAAATTCTTTGACTTCCGCAATGTTTAATTATATAATTATATAATGCATATACTATATGATAATCTTAACACCTGGTAAATATTTGACAACCATCATATTTCGGAACATATATTGTCATAATTATGTAAGTTTATTTTTATGTTAAAGTATGTCTTCCGCAAATCCATCTTAAAGTTTGCTTAAAATATATTAGAGATAGAAAATAAATAATAAATTAAAGTCGCATGAAATTTGTTATCGATTTATCGTTATTGACTTTTTTTGGACATGTGGTAATTTTGTGTTTACAAGATTATAAAAAGTTAAAGATGTGAATGTTTCCTTACTGTACATTACCAACATTAGTTATCTAAATTATAACATCAATTAAGCGATATGAATATTCATGAATTTTCATTTTTAACGCTTAACGCAAGCAAACAAATATCAGTACATATGCATGTACTGCAGTTTGCTAAACTATCAAAAACGGCCTTGTAATATATTTAGGATGCAATTGAAAACAATAACATTTCCAATTATTTTCCCATATCAAACGGAGAATTGTTCTAGTTTAATAGATCACTAGATGTATAAAAAAATACAGTAGATTTGATAGATTTCAAAGTTCACGCTTTAAGGAATGTCAAATGTACCAGATGTAAATACATAAATATTTAATATAGAGAATAATGAATTATTTTCATCGTCTTTTGCTACAACAACCAATGCATGGTTTGTCATTTTGAAGGTCATTTTTATCATACAAAAGACACAGATCATATTTGCCATATTGGCAATTTTGCTAGGTTTTATATAAATTAATTTCAATGGAAAATCATTAATAAAATATTCAAATGCCATTGTAAGCAGAATAAACATAAAGTTAAGCACATCAATATGTTTCAGTATTACATGAGCATGTATTGTGAAAAGATCATTGTTTCTTCAATGGGATCTGTCGCTTTGATAAATCAAGAATATATCATTTAAAGTTTAAGTTGTGTGATATTTTAACTATATTTTATTCACTATATACATCCAAATATACACACAAAATAGAACAATGTGACGGAAAGAAATAGGTTGGGCAACAAATTCTAACAACATTACATAAAGCGCTTCCCAGAAGTTATGTGATACGTGACCTATTTTTGTGATTAGAATATTAGAATAGACAAAAGCGTTTAGAGACATGAAAGCTTCTGCTCAAACAAACAATACATATATGGTTTTTCTTTTGAATATGAGCCTACTTCTATTTTGAGATTGGAGAAATCAAATTCAACCAGTAAATATGATATATCACCCAGTAAATATGATTTATGCACACGTAGTTAAAAGCTATATGGTCATTGAATTTTAGCCTGCTTCTATGTTTAAGATAAGGAAACAACACATCCAGCAACAGATTAAGATACTAGACCCAGTGAATATGATTCAAAAATTTGTTCTGATGACAATAAGAACTGTAGCTTTTTCTAAATCAAATAATAATTTACAATATAAAAAGTCCATGGAGTGTCCCTCCATTATAAATTATAAATGCTTACATCTTCGTATCTGTACCCAACTTGCAACATACACGCACGCACGCACGGGAAAGAAACCGCAGTATTGTTTTCCTGAGATATTTCAATCTGTATCCTACTTTGTCGATTAATTATCTGTTTTTATAATGGGTTTGCTTGATTGTGGTTTAGTTTGCGTCCCACGGGTGCTCATGTTACAAACTGCAGTTGATGAAAAATACAATATAACATAAGAGATTTCACCCAGTACATGTTTTACCGTTATTCCTTTTATATTTATTTTCATTTCCAGTGAACACTCCATTAATTTAAATTGTCTAAACAGTCTTTTAAGCAATGTCTAAGCAAATAATCTCTTCTTTAAACAAACAGACATTGTATTTCTATATTTGCATGTATGCACTGAAGTTGCTCATTCCATGTTCCTCAATATTTGATTTTTTTATTTTACGAAACAACTTTGCGTGGTACAAATGAGTTGATTGTATTGATGTGACAGCAAATTAATATTTATCTTTCGTTGCAGTTAATTTGTGGCCAGGAGCAGAACGCCGTGAGTCAGTTTGCCCCTCCTATTACGCGTGATTTCTTGACTCAGACGTTTCAATTTGTCTGCTTAGTATGTACCGTTTATGAAGATAGTCAATCATGATTATCCTTGACTGTTCCAAACAAATTGAGGCAATCATCTTCCCTGCTAATGGCACACTTTTGAATTTCTTCGGAGAGGGTGGGTCAGGGTGCTTCTGCTGCATTCTCTGTTTTTTGGATTGTAGATCGAAGTGATGGACCAATGTTTCATCCTGAGTTACGACCCGGGTCATCCTCATAGCGAGACAAAAGATATCTTGAAATGTCATGTCTTGTCAGTTTTTGGTCGTCGGTCAACTGTGTGAGGACCCATCTAGCAGAACTTTTTGACATGCCATAGAGAGTCAGAATTGCCTGACCTGAACCAAAGCTTATACCCATTTCCCTAGCAATGCTTCGCAGGTCTCGCCTTCTGTCGCACATGACCGGATCGTACACAGCTTCGGCAGTGTCATCGTTGGAGGCCTCCTTTGGCCGCCCAGGCCGCTCATCATCTCCAATGATCTCCCAGCCCTGTTTAATTCAACAGCCCATATATTCACTGTGCTATAGGAAGGGGATTCCTTCCCAGGTGTATCCTTGAAGTCTTCTTGGATTTCCTTGGGGGACATCCCTTTCTTACAGAGGTACTTAATGACGGCTCTGATTTCAACTTTCTCTATTTGGTCTCAATGACACAACCCTCTACTGTTTAAAGTGTGTTTTATGTTACTTAACCTGTGTATAACCGCGTGTAACTCGGTCAGAAATCTTCAATATGATAATCGATATGATACATCTTAACGTTCGTAATTAAACTATTGTACCACATGCTTATTTAAAAACATAAGAATACCTGTATGTTAAAAATAAAATGAAAGTTGGATGTCTGTAGGACAGCATATTCGACTATTCTCAGTTCTTGGCCTGAATACTGTAGATTTTTTTTTAGTTCAAAAAGATAAAACTAATTTAGAAGTCCATATTGGAGTTACTGGCGTTGAGAAGTGAACTTCTATGATGCTCTTATAATTAGTGAAGTGTCAACCTATTCCCTTCAGTAGTTTCGGAGAAACCAACTTGCACACACGAACATAACCAAGGAGTGACGATGAAATTGAGGCCTAGATAAATAGAGTTGCTCATCCCATTCTTTAAATAGGCGAACAAATTACATCTTAATACATGTAATATAAAATAATTTATATTAATAAATGTCATTAGATGCAAAAAAACACACATTATAGGAAGTTCTTGTAATAGATATTGCTTTTACTTTAGTTATCATTACGTTCTTCCATAAATATAGTATAATAATCAAAGTAAAGAACATGTTTCATAACCGAATGACACACTCTTGACTAAGTTTTTTTCTCATAATATATGCAATCGAAAGGTACCCTTTTCTATTTAGAATGTCTCAAATACTTTCAATGTAGAAAACACACGTCAGTACAATGTCACACCACGTAAAAATTGACGGACATCTTTTTTAAATAGCAAATATAGTTATATAGCATGTTACGTCAACCTAGAATAGACAATCAATTGTATGCCAGTAAAAAGATAAACATTCTGACTTTGCTTCGGGTAAACTCTATTAAAACCATTACCCATGGGAGCCAAAACCCGCAAATGGTCTTGTAGCAAGCTTTTTGGTGTTTATGTGGTTATTTTAAAATTCAAAAGAGATTGTGAATAAATCTGTTATTAATTAAAAAACTATTCTATGTTAATAATGAAATAACAACAAAAAGACGATGAATTATCATTTTGTTCAAGACGTCACAGATTTAAAAAAAATACGATACAGCACAATAGATCAAGTAATTGACACTAAGATATTGCACACATATTTGTATACATTCTGTATTCTTGTATTTTAGCTTTTTTCCGATATTTTTTATACTTAGTCAAAAATGATTTATGTATTGTAAAATTTGAAGAGGTGTACGGTGAAAGCAACGCTCTCCATGCACAAAAGTCAAGCCATAAGATATTTGCCAATAGTTTGTTGTATTGCCAAATTTTTAATTAAAAGTGGCTGTACGTACATCCAAGTGTAACTTTTAAATCAAAACAATTCTAAATTTTACCATAATTATGTTATTTTATATCTTACTATACAAAAGTTACCAATACACCATGTGTTACACCGTAATTTCTATTAAAAGCATTCAGATAGAATCGTGCGCAAGCATTTCTTAAATAGAGTGGAGCAATTTTTTATAATTTTGTTAGTTATTATATTTTAACCTTATTATTACAACATTTTAAATTATTTCGAATTTTTGGTCAATAACTTTTATAAGTAAATCTTTTAAAATATATTCCTAAGTCAGTTCAACTTGACAGCGAAAGAAATGAGAATAACTGTGTCACTTGAATGAAGCATTGAAATATTAAGAATAATTTATTTCAGGTTTTGATAAGGTCATTTAACAAAGATATTTTACAAGACTTTCATTTAACTTCCTTTAAGGAATTGATATATTTTATTTTAAGACACTCATAGTTTTTTGTGTATCTATATAGGGGTCTCCTTTTCTATATGATTATTTTTTTGAGTGCTAATTTAAAAGTGATATTTGAAAACACATTTTAAGTAAAATGGTGTGTACTGGAAGTTATGTAATACAATAAATAATCAAGTTGATAGTATTTCGTGTTATCCCAATTGTTAAAAGAACTTGGACCCAACCCTTTTGCTATTCATTATTTCGAAAACCTGTTGTTTCTGTTTATACTAACATGTATATAAGCGATAAAATATATTTTAATATTTCGTATTATGCATGACAACAAAACATGAAATAATTTTAAACCGTTGTTGTCGGAGTGTGATCCAATTTAACATTTTCATATAGAGCAGATAATAGACAGTTCTAGCACAAAATATTATATCTCAATTATATAAATGTTTATACTTAATATCACTTTTGTTATTTTGTTTGTAAGAAATAGTTTTTAAGAATATGCAAATGATACATTTCTATTGTTTTTATCAATATTTTGAATACTTACGTAAAATATTCCCAATACAAACCAATCCACTATTACCGAAGGTTTTGAAATGTCAATACATTTGATCCATATATTTTCATAAAAAAGACAATTGTTCTTCGTAATACATTGTAATCATTGCAATCTTATCTCAAAACAGAATATACAGCAAAGAAACATTGCCTTAATTTATTATATCTCTTATAGTCAAATGTTTCCAAGCAACGACTATGCAAATAACAAAGCCAATATACAAGCAAACGTAATATTTGCAAGTGTTCGTTGAATTGCTCATTCTATTTATTGAATATCTAAATTTCGCGGCATTGAATGGCTATAAAATTAATTGTTCCAGGAAAGACATAACGTAGTAATGTTACAAAAACTTATTTCTGTTCAAATGGGAAGTCTGCTTATAACAAAACAACAAAAAGTAAAACCATTGAAAGCAAGTAATAGACTGCTAATTATCATGGTTATTGGGAATATTTATGTGTTAAATACAGATCTGTTTGACGTTAAATTTGACCGATAAACATCAACAACTAATAAAAGGAGCTGCAAATTATATTGATGTATTAAACTAGTTTTTCTTTTCATTGTATCATACTGTTTTCTACATAGATGAAAAATATGTATATAGAACAAATCAAATTCCTCGAAGATTGATTTGTAAACTCAAGATCAATTTGTATCACGAGCTAGGTATAGTCAGGTATAGCTTTATGACCCTCAAAGACTTGATCGCGTGATCTGGACAAATTACAATTATCCATTAATGATCGCATTATATAATTGTGCTTTGATACCAACTTATTAATTTATTAATCTTATGTACTTTTATTTGACAATTTAGCTAATAGACCTTAATGCATGCAATTAGAAGGACGTTATAGTACCTTTTGCATCTTTGAGGTTTACACAAAACTTATTTCAGGAATATATGCTTATGTTTCTACTCGGCAAATTGCCGTTACAATATTGAAATATTTTGAACATGTAATAGCTGAAATTGTAAAAAAAAAGTCCCGAAAATAAATAACTGAACATTACTTGTTATGGTGGCTATTTAAATCCACAAATAAGTCTAATAAAGTAGGTCTGTCTCACAGACAACGTTTGCTTTGCTAGAGGTCTCCATTGCAATAAAATGATGGCGTACATAAATATTAGAGACTACTCAGACATGATTTATCACTTATGTTTTGAAAGAAGATATCTTATATGTCATACTGTCGGCAATTAAGATAGTAGTTATACTAAGTTATAATGTTGTAGAAGTTAATTTAGAAAATAGTTCCCTTGAAGCCGTATATGACGAAATAGCGTGACTGTTAAAATGTTTTCTTAGCTTGTCGGCAGGAGTGTATATTGCCGTTAGCTATTTACGTTCCAAATATTTTAAGGCCAATAGAATTATGTACAACACTTATCTTAATGCTTAAACATTATTTATTTAATACATTATACATATTAAACAACTTTTACAAACATTTAACAACAAGAAATTTAGACTAGATTGGAAAGCAAGTAATACTTTTATCAATTCCTCTCTGGTAAAGGTAATTTGTTTATGTTTTAAAATGTACACTTATATGGAATAAAAATTCTTTGATAATTGTTATAAATATCCAATAGAATGGTGTCAGAAAACATAAACAAAATTATGTAAAGCTTTGCAATCTTTTTTCTGGAAATACTTCCATCAAACCTGTTCATCACACTGAACTCCTGTTATATTTTGGCATAATGTTTGTTTAAACAAAGAAACTTAAAAATATGCTACTGTCGTAAAGATGATGAATACAAAAATTCTAACCGCTGAAAATTTTACATATTAATACGAAATAGATTCAAGTGAGCAATAGATTACTTATTGATAGATAAACTGTTATTACACCATAATAAATAAATACTTTAAACCACAAACTACTCCTTTATATACTTATAAATAAAAGATATTATCATAATTATGGTTTATAAATGTACAATGTATTATCATAAATATGTAAATTTATTTGTATATTGAAGTATGTCATTCGTAAATCTGTCTTTGCTACATTTGTAAAAATGAATTGAAGATAGAAAATAAATAATAAATAAAAGTCGCATGAAAATTGTTATCGATACAATTCTATCCATGAATATAAAAAGCTTCTTTTGTTTTCATTCAGCTAGATTTGACAATTTATCGTTATTGACTTTTTTTGACATTCCTCTTTTTGTGGTAATTTTCTGTTACAAGTTTAAAAAATGTTTAAGTTGAGCATGTTTCGTTACTGTACATTACCAACATATGTTATCTAAATGGAAACATTTCATTCAAGCTTGATGAATATTCATAATTTCCATTTTTAACACTTAACGCAAACAAATAACACTACATATGTATGTACTGCAGTTTGCTAAGCTATCAAAAACGGCTTTGTCATCATATATTTAGGATGTAATTGAAAACAATAGCATTTCCAATTATTTTCATATCAAACGGAGAATTGTTCTTGTTTATTAGATCACTAGATGTATAAGAAAAAAATACAGTAGATTTGATAGATTTCAAAGTTCATGATTTAAGGAAATGTCAAATGTATCAGATGAAAATGCATAAATCTTTAATATAGAGAATAATGAATTATTTTATCGTCTGTTGCCACAACAACCACTGAATGGTTTGTAATTTTGAAGGTCAGTTTTATCATACAAAAGACAGAGATCATATTTGCCATATTGGCAATTTTGCTAGGTTTTATGTAAATTACTTCCAATGGAAAATCATTAATATAATGTTCAAATACCATTGTAAGCAGAATAAACATAAAGTTAAGCACATCGATATGTTTCAGTATTGCATGTGCATGTATTGTGAAAAGATTAGTGTTTCTTCAATGGGATCTGCCACTTTGATGAATCAAGAATATCTCATTTAAAGTTTAAGTTGTGTGATATTTTAACTATATTTTATTCACTATATACATCCAAATACACACACAAAATAGAACAATGTGACGGAAAGAAATAGGTTGGGCAACAAATTCTAACAACATTACATAAAGCGCTTCCCAGAAGTTGTGTGATACGTGACCTATTTTTGTGATTAGAATATTAGAATAGACAAAAGCGTTTAGAGACATGAAAGCTTCTGCTCAAACAAACAATACATATATGGTTTTTCTTTTGAATATGAGCCTACTTCTATTTTGAGATTGGAGAAATCAAATTCAACCAGTAAATATGATATATCACCCAGTAAATATGATGTATGCACACGTAGTTAAAAGCTATATGGTCATTGAATTTTAGCCTGCTTCTATGTTTAAGATAAGGAAACAACACATTCAGCAACAGATTAAGATACTAGACCCAGTTAATATGATTCAAAAATTTGTTCTGATGACAATAAGAACTGTAGCTTTTTCTAAATCAAATAATTATTTACAATATAAAAAGTCCACGGACTGTCCCTCCATTATAAATTATAAATGCGTTCAGCTTGGTATCTGTACCCAACACGCACGCACGCAGGGGAAAGAAACTGCAGTATTGTTTTCCTGAGATATTTCAATCTGCATCCTACTTTGTCGATTAATTATCTGTTTTTGTATTGGGTTTGCTTGATTGTGGTTTAGTTTGAGTCCCAAATGTGCTCATATTACAAACTGCAGTTGATGAAAAATAGAATGTAACATTTGTGATTTCACCTTGTTTTACCGTTATTCGTTTCATATTTATTTTCATTTCCAGTGAACACTTCATTAATCTGTATTGTCTAAATAGTCTTTTCAGCAACGTCTATGCAAATTATCTCTTTTTTAAACAAACATACATTGTATTTCTATATTTGCATGTATGCACTAAAGTTGCTCAGTCCATGTTTCTTAATATTTTGATTATTTATTTTATGAAAAACTTTGTGTGGTACAAATGAGTTGAATGTATTAATGTGACAGCAAATTATTATATATATTTCGCGTCAGTTAATTTGTGGCCAGGAGCAGAACGCCGTGAGTCAGTTTGCCCCTACTTTTAACGCGCGATTTCTTGACTCAGACGTTTCAATTCGTCTGCTTAGTATGTACCGTTTATGATACGATCTTTCTCAAGATCATGATTATCCCTGACTGTCCCAAACTAATTGAAGCCATCATCTTCCCTGTTGATGGCACACTTTAGAATTTCTTCGGAGGGAGTGGGCCTGTGTGCTTCTACTGCATACTCTGTTTTTTTGGATTGTGGATCGAAGTGATGGACCAATGTTTCACCCTGAGTTATGATCCGGTAGATAAAATCAGGTTCATCCTCGTAGCGAGGCAAAAGATATCTTGAAATGTAAAGTCTTGTCAGTTTTTGGTCGTCAGTCAACTGTCTGAGACCCATCTAGCGGAAACCTTTGACATGCCATAGAGAGTCAGAATTGCCTGAACTGAACCAAAGCTTATACCCACTTCCCTAGCAATGATTTGCAGGTCTCGGCTTCTGTCGCACATGACCAGATCGTGCACAGCTTCGGCAGTGTCATCGTTTGAGGACTCCATTGGCCGCCAAGGCCGCTCATCATCTCCAAAGCTATCCCTGCCCCTCTTAAATTCAGCAGCCCATATTTTCACTGTGCTATAGGAAGGGGATTACTTCCCAAGTGTATCCATGAAGTCTTCATGGGTTTTCTTGCGGAACATCCCTTTCTTACAGAGGTACTCAATGACGGCTCTGATTTCAACTTTCTCTATTTGGTCTAAATGACACACCCTTCTACTGTTCAAAGTGTGTTTTATGTCACTTAAACTGTGTAAAACCGTTTGTTACTCGGTCAGTAATCTTCAATATGATATCGGTAAAGAAAGATCGTGTGTAAATGTCAGTGTTGTGGCTACAAGTATATCGGGCAGAGAACTTTTTGATCATACCTCGTACATGTCTATTTGTTGAATGTTTATATGTATGTAAAGACAGAAGCAGTAGAAGTAGAAGTAGCAGTAGCAGAGACAAGAGCATTAACAGTAGCAGTATCAGTAGCAGTAGAAGAAGAATATAAAAAGAAGTAGTAGTTGTAGCAGAAGTAGTAGTAGCAGTAGTGACAGAAACAATAACAGTAGCTACAGTAGCAGAGTAATTATAATAATCGGTATAAATATTTTTTGTTGAATGCACCGAAACAATAAGGCATCCTCTATACCATTAAAAAAATCAAAATAATTCATATAATGTCAATATATTACAAAAGTTATGGTCTAAGCAATTTATGTTTACTGTTTCAACATGCAGTGTCTTGGCATTTCGGCAAACAATAAGCCACATGAAACCTTGCGTTTTAAGGGCGGTTGACCCAATTTGTATAAACTCAACAAAAAATGATGGAAAGGCGAAATTTGATTGGACGTCAAAATGTAAGCCAACACCATATAAAAAAAGATCTTCAACACAGACAACGCTCAACTGTGTTAAAGGTCATCATTTCCACTATAAGACATAGAAATAAAACCTGCTGATTTCCCAGACTTAATTAATAACTTAAGTTTCAAAGGCTATATTTATATGTCATAGTGCAAGCATTTTAGATAGTAGATAGGTTTTTGCAATAGTAGTTAATTTAGAAAAATATACACCATAAAACCCGTAGCAGTTTATTTAGAAACCGTATATGGCTTTAAATGTTGTATCAGTTACTTTACAGTCGATTATGTTGCTATAAAGCCATCAAGGCGTAAACATTTGATACAACCATTTTTTAAGTTTAATAAAATGTACACTCATTTTGTATCAAATTAAAAATTATATAACTCTCAAGTAATTATAATAATTTTATTTTTAAACTGACACATCACATTTACTCCCCACATCTTATCGTTGACACAACGTTCAAAATTTAACTATGGTATCATGTGTTATATAAAAACAGAACAATACCGGTATGTTAAAAATAAAACAGATGTTGGCTGTCGGTAGGACAACTTGTTCGACTATTCTCAGTTCCTTAGTAGTAAAACAAAAACTGGATAATGTAGTATTTTTTAAAGTTTAAAAAGAGCAAATATTCTGTAGAAGTCCATGCTAGAATTAAAGGAATTGGGAAGTGACCTCCTTTTATGCACTCACATAAGTGAATGAAGTTTCAAGCTATTCTCTTCAGTAGTTATCGAGATACATGTACCAACTTACACACACAAACATAACCAAAGAATGACGATGAAAGTGGGGCCTAGATAAAAGAATAGCTCATCCCATTCTCCGAACTGGCGAACAAATTACATCTAAATATACACCATTATTCATATTGTATGTCATTGGATGAATTTTTCAAATAAGCATACATCATAGGAAGTGCGTGTAAGCAATAGTACGAAAGACCGGTAGGGACATTTCAACTTCTTGAATTCCCGATTTCAGCTTCATGAATTCTCGAAATCGTGAATTCATAAAGTTGAAATCGTGAATTCACGAAGTTAAATTCATGAAGTTGAAATCGTGAATTCATGAAGTTGAAATCGTGAATTCGTGAAGTTGAAATCGTGAATTCGTGAAGTTGAAATCGTTAATACATGAAGTTGAAATCGTGAATTCGTGAAGTTGAAATCGTGAATTCACGAAGTTGAAATCGTGAAGTTGAAATCGTGAATTCATGAAGTTGAAATCGTGAATTCGTGAAGTTGAAATCGTGAAGTCATGTAGTTGAAATCGTGAATTCGTGAAGTTGAAGTCGTGAATTCATGAAGCTGAATCGTGAATTCTTGAATTCCGTATTTTGAAAACGGGAATTCACGAAGTTTAAATTGTGAATATATATATCTGAAGATGAAATCGGGAATTCATGAAGTTGAAATGGCCATACCGGTCTTTCGTACAATAGTCCTTTGATTTCCATTTATCATTACGTTCTGCCATAAGTATAGTAAATTAAATATAAGCAAAGTGAAGCGTATGTTTTATAGCCAAATGACATACTCTTGACTAAGGTTTTCATAAACTATATATTAAGTGGATTGAAATCAAGACAATAGTTTAATACATGAAACATGTCATTTGATAAACGCGATTATTTTTAGTCTTGTTCCTTTGGGGAATGTTGGGGAATGTTGAGATTATTGAGACATTGAATTGAATATGAAATGTTATATCTTAAAAATCCAAGAGAGACGTATTTGTTTTTTAATTTATCATTTCTAGTATTAAAGTTTAATAAATCATGTTTGACAGACTGGTTTCTTTTGCCTTTCAAAAAGTGTTATACATTTACTGAGCAACGGTTCTGCCTTGTATTTCCACTTCATTCTTCATATATAAATGAAAAATCAATTGCAAACTTTCTATTGTTTTTTATTATTTTCTAATTTGCATATGTTCATAGCATTGCCATGGTTTCACATAGCTATATGTCACTTTAATATTTTTTTAAAAGAAATTTTATTTTTTTTTTTTTTGTTTCTCCTTTGCTATTTGGGGCCCTTAAGGCTTCAAAAAAAACTTTTTTTAGGGAACGTTCTTTTATGGGGGCTTTACTTTAAACTTTTGCAATGCATTTTTTCCCCAATAAATTAAACGACAATTTTACGACTTTTCAATTTTGGGTTTTAAATTTTTTGGGGTAAAAGTGTAATAAAAAGACCCCAATGGGTGAAATATATCACCAAAGACCAATAAGTCCCTTGATTTGTTATTATTTCTAAGAGTACATATTCTAATCATTGGATGATTTTCATATTTTATTTGTACTGCCATAACAAAACTGATATGGTATTGCAAATCTTATCAATTTATGGAAATGATAAAATGTACTTTAGTTTCAATGTGATTTATATTCTCTTTAAGAATTCGTTTTTTTATCTTAATTGTATGATAAAGAAATTGAAATGTGCAATAAATCACATTTCGGTGGATGGACTGTTAAAACGCTATTACGGCATAAGATATGAATGCAATAAACCGCAACATGTCAAAATTAAAGTAGAGGCACGCATGATCAAAACAATAACAAAATTATCAATGCTTTTAATTGTTTGTTTTCAGATATTTGATTTACTTTATTAAAATCTTTTGGATAAAAGAAATATCATAATTAATTTTCTTTGCGTTTTGTTTTTGTATTGTTTAGTCGTCTGTCCGATTGTTGTACTTTCAGAGACAGACACTAATAAGTCAAATACCTAGTTGTTACGCAGTAATTTGTAGTCGTCATTTATGTAGCGATAACACGACAATAAAACAGGTATATTTAAATGTTTACAATGAAAAATAAGTACTCAATGCTTCAATCTTTACTTCATTTCAATGTGCCACATCTACGTCAGTTTCTTTTAAATTAGTAAGTAAGTTTCTTTCAAATTTATTCTTATTTTATACTTTTTTGTTTTGATAATGCTTGCAAAGCGACAGCACTCTTTTTTACTAAGTTTGTTTAACACAGGGTACATTTTGTTTCTATTTTCCTATTTGTGTTTTGTGTAACAATTATTGACAAGTTACATATGTACACCTGATAGAAAAAAAGAATTATCTTAGTTTAGTGTATTTAAGTTACGTGCGATTATCAGTTTAATAATATTTTATTGCTCTTTGAATACACTTTAAGAACAGAATGAAACAAGCGAATTTGTTGTATCAATTGAAATTGGACTAAATGTTTACGCAATTGAAATTGGGCTAAATAAAAGTGGGGTCTTTTCGCGATATTTAGCTCACACGAATATATTAAACAAAAAGATGAATACTCGCGAAAAAATATGTTATGTTTTCTATAGAGAAGTAACACGTCTTTAATGCTGAACTATCGTTTATTAACTGATTTGATACAGAGCGTGGCATGCTAAGATAGGGTTAGTAGGCGGGGCTTATTAGTAATACATTCTGACCAATGAATAGCAGAGTAATACACAACAGTTCTCCCTTCTTAACATTTTAGTCCATTATCATATAATTAATACTAAAAATATAATCAAATAACAAGAAAGAGACAACTGGTAGAATCATTAAACAACATGAGATATACGAGATTAATTCATTCGTAAACCAGATCAAACTATCGACCTATTGTTCGTAATTCACCTTTGACTTTTATTACAGTTCACACGAGTTTCATTCAGTGGTATGTTTACAAAAAAATAGTGTAATGTTTAATTAGATAGCACATTAACTGTCTGTACGCTCTCGAATGTTTATACAGTTACGTAGTCAACTCAGTATGAGAAACGATTAGGTGGTTTTGCGTTCTCTCAATGGGTATCTTCGTTCCATTAACATTTGATCTGATCTTTTATTTTCATTTAATGATGGCATTTTCTCAGGATTACCAGGTACTAACAAAGGGTCATTTCTCTCGGTCATAACTGGCATTTCTGACAAATTAAGCGGGATCATGTTTAATGGTAATTTTTCTCGGCGAGAAAGCTCATTATTCATTTCTGATTTCCGTAGCTGGTCAACATGCCGTCTCCAGACTTGATTGTTACCGATATCAATTTTATACATGAGAGGTCCCTCGCGGGATAAAATTGTACCCGATAACCATTTTTTCGGTTGAAGTAGGCCTATAGTCTCGCGCTATTATTGAGTCTCCTTCTTTAAACTCTCGGAAATTTCGCGATTCCGATGTTGCCAGTTTCATTCTTTGTTTTTCGACATAACCGTCTATATCCGGTTTAATAAGTATAACTTGCTTCGCAAACTTCTGCCCATAAACATCATTGCAGGACTTTCTTGTGTGCTTTGATGTACAGAATTGCGATATGTTAACAAGAAATTTGCCAACTTAAGATTTAGGTCTCCTTTATCAAATTTCATTGCTCGAATTCTTGACTTAAAAGTGCCGTTCAAACGTTCCACTAAACCATTTGTGGACGGTTTTAGCAACTGCGGTTCTTATATGAAAAATACCGTTATTTTTCATAAATTGCGCAAATAAATCTGATGTAAAGTGTACACCATTATCGCTTACCAATTGTTTTGGTATACCATAACGACTAAATATGGTCCTTAATACATTGACTGTTTTTTTCGGCAGACGTACAATTTCCCATATCCTCTTTTTCAGCCCATTTGCTTCGAGCACAAACTATTACTAGGAACATATGACCTTGAAATGGACCTACAAAGTCTACATGAACGCGTTCAAAATTAGAGCGCGCATTTTCCCATGGGTGAAGTTGAACTTTTTCTGGCATTTTCTGCTGCATCTGACAGCCCTGACATTGTCTCACCATGTGTTCAATGTCTGGGTCAATGCCAGGCCACCAGACATAACTTCGCGCTAAATTTTTCATTTTAACTATTCCACTGTGGCTACAGTGCAGAAGATCTAAAACTTGACCTCTGAGTTTCTCAGGAATAACAACTCTAATTCCCCACATTAAACAGCCTCTTTGAATAGTTAATTCGTTCCGGCGCGTGTGATAACCTTTCAGGACAGGGTCATTTAAGTTCAGACTCCAGCCCTTGTTTACATTTTCGTAAACACGCGATAAGATAGGTTCTCGCTGCGTTTCAGGCTTGATTTGCGCGCTAGTTATAGGAAGTTTATCAAATTGTTCATTGAAAAATACTTCCTCAAAATTACTTTCATTTTCTAATATTGATGGCGCGGGCAAACGTGACATTCCATCGACATTGGTATGTTTTCTTAGTACTTTTATATTCTATATCATAATCAAAGCCTGACAAATAAACCGCGTATCGTTGTATTCTCGCAGCAGAAGTGGCAGGGGTGCCCTTGCTCGGAGAGAATATAGACAACAGTGCTTGACAGTCTGTTATCAGCGTGAATTTTCGACCATATAGATACGGATAATATTTGTGTACTGCCCAGTATATTGCAGTAGCTTCCCTTTGTACTTGCGCGTACATTCTTTCAGACTTTGATAGCGAACGGCTTGCAAATGCAATTGGTTTCTCACTGCCATCAGGCATTACATGTGATAATATTGCAGAAATACCGACAGGGGAAGCATCCGTTGCTAACCGTACGGGTAATTTCGGATCGTAATGCGTAAGGACGGGTTCTGACGTAATCAAATCTTTTGACTTCGCAAACGCGTTTTGACATTCTTTAGTCCAAACAAACTTACGCCCCTTTTCTACCAGTTGATTAAGCGGTTTAATTACCGTGGCTAGGTTATTTAAGAACCTATGATAGTAATTTAGTAATCCGAGATATGCCCTGAGAGATGTGACATTTTGTGGACGTGGTGTATTTAAAATAGAATCCACCTTATCATTACATTTCACAGACGTTTTTCAATCAATTTCATGACCACAATATGTAATCCTCTCTTGAAAGAACTGACATTTTTCTTTATTCACTTTTAAACCATATTTTGACAACCGTTGCACTACTGTTTCTAAGTTATTTAAGTGAGCTTGATCATTTTCTCCTGTAATGACGACATATCATCGAGAATGCACTGTACTCCTGGTATTCCTTGAAGAATTTGATCAATTGTTCTTTGCCATATTGCAGGTGCTGATGATACTCCATATGTCAATCTATTATAAGAATATAGACCTTTGTGAGTGTTAATCGTTAACATTTCTTTTGTTTTGTCATCGCACTCCAATTGAAGAATATGCTTGGCGTAAATCCAACTTTGAATATTTCTTTCCATTTGCCAAATTCGCGAAAATGTCCTCTATTCTCGGAAGTGGGTATTTATCTACATTTATAGCTTGATTTACGGTGACTTTGAAATCTCCACAAATTCTTACTCCTCCCGAAGATTTAACTACGGGCACAATAGGTGTAGCCATTCTGATGTATTCACTTTCGTAATAATGCCCTGTTCTTCTAGAATGTCTAATTCCTTTTCTATTTTCGGCTTTAACGAATATGGTACTGGCCTAGCTTTTACGAATTTCGGTGAAGCATTCTCTTTGACAGATAGCGTTGCTTTAATATCTTTAACTTTCCCGATACCGTCGGAAAACACTGACTCATATCGCTTCATAATATCGGCTATACGTGTTTGTGTTGAGTGATCATCAATTGAATTCACATGTACAATACGTGACCAGTCCAATACAATTTCATTCATCCAGTCCGTCAAACAATGCGGGGACGTTGCCAAAATAGAAATACACAGTTTCAGCGATTTTTGCACTGTCCATTGTACCTTACAAATTTTACAGTTTTGTTCCCGGCTTTGCTGTATTTCTTACCAAATATGTCTTTAACACTGATGTGGGTTCCATGTACATTTACAAAAAACTCTTCTGGAATCTTCTCTTGAATTCAGGAAAGCTGAGCCGTATCGGACTTCCATTTGTATGGGTCTGTCGTCTATCTCTGGTGGTGATGGTGATTTTCCTGCTTCGAAATTTGGTACGGAATTTAATACTCTCACAGGAACGTCGTCGTTGTTCATGGGGCATGTAGTTCGTGCAGTGCTTTTCAGAAAATACTTTTTTATGTGTCCATGTGCATTACATGCATGGCAAATGGCATTTTCTTAAATCGGCCATTTGAAAGATGCAAGTGATTATCTTTACCACAGTGAATGCATTTTTCCGTTTTTTGTTTCCCCGTCGGACGTTTTGCGGTCGCCGGTTTTTTTGCCGTGGCCTGTGTTCAACTCTTCTCGAAGGTTTCCTTTTCTCAACCTTATTTACACTTGCGGTCAACGACTGAAGTTCTGCGGCGTCCCTCGTTGCTGTTTCCATAGCAACTGCTGTTTCAACAGCCTTCTTTAAACTTAAGTCTTCCATCGACATAGTTTACGCTGTATGTGCTCATCTTTAAGTCCACAAACTAAGCGGTCCCGTAACGTATCGTTTAGGCTGGCTTGGAAATCGCAATGTTTGCTGCCAATTTCCTCAGTGTAGTTACATAATCATTTACACTTTCACCCCGCCGCTTGGTTTCGTTTGTGAAATCTAAATCGTTCAGCTATATCAAAGTTTTTGGGGGGAAGATGTTTTTCTGTAATAAGGGGGGTCCCTTGACGGTGTTTTGAAGGGTATTGTCCCGGTGCTGGGCAATTTCGAAAGTAACGTTTAAGGTTTTTCTCCAAATCAAGTTAATAAAGCTGGAACTTTTTTCTTCATCGTCTAATTTCTTTACTAAAAAGTATGCTTAAAACGTTCTTTGATAGCATTCCATGATTCTGAAATTGCCATCAAATCCAGATAAATGTCACCAAATTAATGCAGCCCCCTTTTATTCAAATTTATAAATTTAAATCCTAGAAATTCTTACAAAATATTTGATAATACATTAATATCTAATAGATAAAAACCCCAAAATTTAATGTTATTTCCTCCCTCGCCAGATTGTTTGTTTCTATAGAGAAGTAACACGTTTTAAATGCGAACTAGTGTTTATTAACTGATTTGATACAGAGCGTGGCATGCTAAGATAGGGTTAGTAGGCGGGGCTTATTAGTAATACATTCTGACCAATGAATAGCAGAGTAATACACAACAAAATAATCCAAGCCAGTTCGTTATTTTGATATAACAACATTGCGCACATATCAATTATAAACAGTAAAAGCAATTTAGAATTTAAAAAAAAGAAAAATTGTGTGTTATTACGCAACAAAATCACTGTTGACGTTCTATATTTAGACATGTGACGTAATCATTATACATTAAAAATTAAACGCGCTGAAAATAAGTTCGAAAACAAATCAGGCACAATTTAGCTTAATAATCAGGTACAGCTGCATTTATTTGTTGATGTCGTGTTAGAATCGAAATAATTTATACAAATCGGTGATGTTACCGCTTGATAAACTCACTGTTTGTCGTTTTGATGCGCATCATTATATATCACTCGGGCTACGCCCATATTATATAATTCCTCGCATCCGAACTCCAAACAGTGATTTTTATTGAGCGATAAAATCACAGTTTGGGGATATATTATGTCTTAAATAGATCAAGTGATTGACACTGATACATTGTACAGTCATGTACGTCATAGATATCATAGCAATACACTTTGATAAGATACTTTGCATTATACATGGCAACAAACCATTAAAGACTTTTAAATCGTTGTTGGTGGTGTGAAATACATGATCTGATTTTACATTCCATATTGAGCAGAGAATAATAAATTATTCTAGAACAAAATATTATTTCTCATTTTATCATTGTTTATTCTTTATATCACTTAAAACACTTATCATTATATTGTTTCTCATAAATATTTTCATAAAAAAGACAATTGGTTTTAGAAATACATTGTAATCGTATCTCAAGACAGAATATACAGCAAAAAATTGCCTTAATTTATTATATATCTTATAGTCAAATGTTTCCAAGCAACGACTCTGCAAATAACAAAGCCAATATACAAGCAGACTTTTATATTTGCACGTATTCGTTGAATTGCTCATTTTATTTATTAAACATTTGAATTTCGCTGCATTGAATGGCTATAAAATTAATTGTTCCAGGAAAGACATAACGTAATAATATTACAAATAATTTATTTATTTTCAAATGGAAAGTCCGCTTATAACAAAACAACAAATAATAAGACTATTGAAAGCAAGTAATAGACTGCTAATTTTCATGGTTATTGGAAATATGTATGTGTCAATACAGATTTGTTTGACGTTTTATTTGTTCGATAAACATCATCAACTAACATTAGGAGCTGCAAATTTTATTGGTGTATTAAACTAGTTTTTCTTTTCATTGTATCATACTGTTTTCTACATAGATAAATAATATGTATTTAGAACAAAGCAAATTCCTCGAGGACTGTCATGTAAATTCACAAATAATTTGTATCACGAGCCAGGTATAGCCAGGTATATGTTGATGACCCTCAACGACTTGATCACGTGATCTGGACAAATTACAATTATTCATTAATGATCGCATTATCTAACTGTAATTTGATACCAGCTTCATACTATTTTTTTTAATCCTATGCACTTTTATTTGACAATTTAGCTAATACACCCTTATGCATGCAATTAGACGGACGTTATAGTATCTTTTGCATCCTTGAGGTTAACACAAAACATATTTCAGGAATATATGCTTATATTCCTAACGCGGCTAATTGCCGTTACAATATTGAAATATTTTCAACACTTGACAGCTGAAAGTTCCAATTTTAAAAGAGTCCCAAAAAATAAATAACCGAACATTACTTGTTATGGTGGCTATTTATGTTCAAAAATAAGTCTAATATAGTACGCCTGTCTCACAGACAACGTTTGCCATGCTAGAGGCCTTAATTGCAATAAAATAATGGCGTACAGGAATATAAGAGAGTACTCAGACATGATTTATTACTTATGTTTGAAAGAAGATATCTTATATATCATATTGTCAGCTATTAAGAAAGTATTTATACTAAGTTACAATGTTGTACAAGTTACCTTGTCGGCAGGAGTGTATGTTGCCGTTAGCTATTTACGTACAGAATGTTTTAAGGCCAATTCAATTATGCACAACACTTACCTTAAGGTTTAGTTTTAACTGTTTTTATTCAATAAATTATAAATAAACAACATTTACGAGCATTTCACAACAAGAGATTCAGACTGGATTGGAAAACAAGTAAACAATACCAATACCTCTCCATTAAAGTTAAATTTTTAATGTTTTAAAAATATACACTTATTTTAGAATAAAATTCTTTGATAACTGTTATAAATATTTAAGGAATGATGTCAAAAATAAGTTTTAAAAAACACAAACAAAATTATGTTAAGCTTTGCAATCTTTTTATGGTAATCCTTTAATCAAACTTGTTCATCACACTGATTTCCTGTAATATTTTGGCATTTTGTCCGTTTAAACAAAGAAACTTAAAAATATGCAAATGTGGTAAAGATGGTGTATAATAAAAACAAAAACAAAACACTTGCCACTGAAAATTTTGCATCTAAATATGACATAATTTATAACATTTATTTTTATTAATTCGAGTAAATGTTCCAAATGTATTTAGATTATAGAAGGTGCTTTATAGCAATATTGTTCAAGGCTTATCCAATCATCATATAATTCAGTAACTTTTTAAAGGCAAATCTCGGATGAATGTTTGAAATCGTGTGGACAAATAATGTTTTCTTGGTACTTAAAATGTTGGCCCTGTCATTATGTATTTAACCGATTGTCAGTTTACACAATTGAAGTTTTTTTGACTGACCAAATGTGTTCAAAACAAATTTCCAAAACTGCAAAATTCTTTTATTTCAATTAATATAAAATTGATTTCAAAAGATTGCACAACTGTGTAAAGTGAATACAAATGATATCAACTACGCGATTGCCAAACGAATATCGATGCCTCAAACCTAAAGGAAACAAAGTATAAATTACAACGAAAGTATATAATAATAAAGCTGAAATTAATTAAATTGTTGGTTCATATAGAGATGTTCTAAAACGAAACATAGAAACAATATTGTTTGTCGTAAACGTTGTAAAGCCAAAATATTATATCAATTTTCAACAGAAAAGATGTGGATAGCAAACAGTCCGGTCCAAGTGATATTTGAAAAGTGAATTGATAAATGCACTTTAGAATTAATCTATTTGTTTCTTAACCGAGTGATACATTACGTTTTGATTGAACTGTTAAAACACTATTACAGAATAAAAATAAATTATTCAAACAGCAAACTGTACCTTTTTACACTTATAAATGAAATATACACTTATAAATGAAATATATGGTTATGATTATGTAAATTTATTATTATTTGTTAAAGAATGTCTTTCATAAATTCATCATTGCTAAAAATAGATAAAAAGATGGAAAATAAGTAATAGATTAAAGTCAAAATAGATGAAACTTGGTATTGATACATTTCTGTCCATGAATATAAAAAGCTCGTTTTGTTTGTATTCAGCTAGATTTGACAATTTATCGTTATTGACTTTCTTTGGACATTAAGTTTAAGTTGTGAATGTTACGTTACTGAACACTACCAACATTAGTTATATAAATCAAAACATCAATTGAGCTTGTTGAATATTCATTAATTTCCATTTTTAACACTTAATGCAAACAAATAACAGTACATATGTATGGTAAAATTTGCAAAGGTGTTCAGTGAAAGCAACGCTCTCAGTGCACAAATACTGGTTTTCAAGCCATAAGATATTTGCCATTACGAAATTCAAAGTGATAGTATGTCCATCCAAGAGTAACTTATAAATCAAAATAATTCTAGAGTTTACCAAAATTGTGTTCAATTACTAATTTTACTATGCAAAAATTACCAATACACCATGTGTCACACCGTAATTTCTATGAATAGCATTCAGAATGAATCGGTAGCATGCATTTTTTAAACAGAGTTGGGCAATCATTTTATCATTTTGTAAGTTATTATATTTTAACCTTATTACAACATTTGAAATTATTTTGAATTTTTGGTCAATAACTATTTATAAGTAAATCTTTTAAAATATATTCCTAAGTCAGTTCAACTTGTCAGCGAAAGAAATAGCATAACTGTGTCACTGGAATGAAACATTGAAATATTGAGAATAATTTATTTCAGGTTTTGAGATGGTCATTGAACTGATACGTTAAACAAAGATATTTTACAAGACTTTCATTTAACTACCCTTAAGGAATTGATATATTTTATTGTTAGCAATTCATATCTACATAGGGGTCTCATTTCTATCTAATCATTATTTTTGAGTGCTAATTTAAAAGTGGTATTTGAAATCACATTTTAAGTAAAATGGTGTGTACTGGAAGTTATGTAATACAATAAATAATCAAGTTGATAGTATTTCGTGTTATCCCAATTGTTGAAAGAACTTGGGCGCAACACTTTTGCTATTCATTATTTCGAAAAGCTGTTGTTTCTGTTTATACTAACATGTATATAAGCGATAAAATATATTTTCATATTTTGTATTATGCATGACAACAAAACATGAAATAATTTTAAACCGGTGTTGTTGGAGTGTGATCCAATTTAACAATTTGCTAATTATCATGGTTATTGAAAATATTTATGTGTCAATACATATCTGTTTGACGTTATATTTGTCCGATAAACATCATCAACTAATAAAAGGAGCTGCAAATTGTATTTATGTATTCAAACTAGTTTTTCTTTTCATTGTATCATACTGTTCTACATAGATAAATAATATGTATATAGAACAAAGCAAATTCCTCGAGGACTGTCATGTAAATTCACAAATAATTTGTATCACGAGCCAGGTATAGCCAGGTATATGTTTATGACCCTCAACGACGTGATCGCGTGATCTGGACAAATTACAATTATCCATTAATGATCGCATTATCTAACTGCACTTTGATACCAGCTTCATAATAATTTTATTAATCTTATGTACTTTTATTTGACAATTTAGCTAAAATACCTTAATGCATGCAATTAGACGGACGTTATAGTACCTTCTGCATTTTTGAGATTTACACAAAACATATTTCTGAAACATGTGCTTTTTTCTACTCAGCAAATTGATTGAAATATTTTCAACACGTGACAACTGAAAGTTCAAATCGTTAAAGAGTCCCAAAAATAAATAAGCGAACACTACATGTCATGGTGGCTATTTATGTCCACAAATAAGTCTAATAAAGTAGGTCTGTCTCACAGACAACGTTTGCTTTGCTAGAGGTCTCCATTGCAATAAAATGATGGCGTACATAAATATTAGAGACTACTCAGACATGATTTATCACTTATGTTTTGAAAGAGAGATATCTTATATTCATACTGTCGGCAATTAAGATAGTAGTTATACTAAGTTATAATGTTGTAGAAGTTTATTTAGAAAATAGTTCCCTTGAAGCCGTATATGACGAAATAGCGTGACTGTTAAAATGTTTTCTTAGCTTGTCGGCAGGAGTGTATATTGCCGTTAGCTATTTACGTTCAAAATGTTTTAAGGCCAATAGAATTATGTACAACACTTATCTTAATGTTTAAATATTATTTATTTAATACATTATACATAAACAACTTTTACGAACATTTCACAACAAGAAATTCAAACTAGATTGAAAAGTAAGAAATACTTATATCTATTCGTCTCCAGTAAAGGTAAATTGTTTATGCTTAAAAATGTACACTTATTTGGAATAAAAATTCTTTGATAATTGTTATAAATATCCAATAGAATGGTGTCAAAATAAGTTCAAGAAAACACAAACAAAATTATGTAAAGCTTTGCAATCTTTTTTCTGGTAATACTTCCATCAAACTTGTTCATCACACTGACTCCCTGTAAATTTGGCAAAATTTCCTTTTAAAAAAAAAATTTAAAATTATGCCCCTTTTGGGAAAGGGTGAAGAATAAAAAATTTCTACCCTGAAATTTTACATTTTAAATGAAAAAATTTACAACTTTTCTTTTTAATAATTCTTAAATATTCAAATATATCTAAATTATATAAAAGTCTTGATAAAATATTGCATAAGGGCTTTCCCAACGATTTTTTCCTAAAAAAATTTTCGATAAGATTGGAACCGTGACGTATGGACAAATAAATTTTTTTAATTTGGGTTTAACATAAAATAGTTAAAAATTTTCGGCAGCTGTGTTTAAATGAGATTTACAACGGTTTGTCAAAAAAAAAACAATGCCTAAACCTAAGGCAACAAAGTGTTTTTAAACGGATTTTGATTAAAAAGCAAAATTTATAGAAGTTGGTTAGAAAAGATGTTAAACAAAAAAAATGAAACAATTGCCTTCGTAAACATGTTAAACCAAAAATTATACTTTTTTCCACAGAAAAGGGGGATGCCAACAGTCGACCCAAGGGGCATTTAAAAGGGGAATTTAATAAGCGTATTTAAAATTTAATTATCTGTTACTAAAACCATTTGTTATGCTTCTCTATAGCATGGTAAATAGATTCAAGTAAGCAATAGCTTACCTATTGATTGATAAACTGTTAAAACGCTATAACACCATAATAAATAAATACTTTAACCACAAACTACTCCTTTATATACTTATAAATAAAAGATATTATCATAATTATGGTTAATAATAGATATTATCATAAATATATTTAGATTTAAATTTATTTGTATATTGAAGTATGTCATTCGTAAATCCGTCTTTGCTACATTTGTAAAAATAGATTGAAGATAGAAATAAATAATAAATAAAAGTCGCATGAAAATTGTTATCGATACAATTCTATCCATGAATATAAAAAGCTTCTTTTGTTTTCATTCAGCTAGATTTGACAATTTATCGTTATTGACTTTTTTTAGACATTCCTCTTTTGTGGTAATTTTCTGTTACAAGTTTAAAAAAAATAAGTTGTGAATGTTTCGTTACTGTACATTACAAACATATGTTATCTAAATGGAAACATCAATTAAGCTTGATGAATATTCATAATTTCCATTTTTAACACTTAACGCAAACAAATAACACTACATATGTTTGAACTGCAGTTTGCTAAGCTATCAAAAACGGCTTTGTCATCATATATTTAGGATGTAATTGAAAACAAGAGCATTTCCAATTATTTTCACATCAAACGGAGAATTGTTCTTGTTTATTAGATCACAAGATGTATAAGAAAAAATACAGTAGGTCTGATAGATTTCAAAGTTCATGCTTTAAGGAAATGGTTTGTCATTTTGAAGGTCATTTTTATCATACAAAAGACAAAGATCATATTTGCCATATTGGCAATTTTTCTAGGTTTGATACTTCCAATGGAAAATCATTAATATAATGTTCAAATACAATTGTAAGCAGAATAAATATATAAAGTTAAGGACATCGATATGTTTCAGTATAACATGTTTTGTGAAAGGATTAATGTTTCTTCGAGGATATCCGCCACTTTGATGAATTACGTATATCTCATTTAAAGTTGTGTGACAGTTTGAAAAAGAACAATGAAATAAAAGCAAACGGGTATGGCAACAAGTTCTAACAAAATTACATAAAGCCCTTCCCAGAAGTTGTGTGATACGTAACCTATTTTTTGTGATTAGAATATTAGAATAGACAAAAGCGTTTATAGACATGAAAAGACATGAAAGCTTCTGCTCAAACAAACAAATACATATATATTTATTCTTTGAAAATGAGCCAGCTTCTATATTTTAGATTTTCAGATTATGATACTAGACCCAATGATTATGATTCAAAAATTTGTTCTGATGATAATTTGAATTGTACTTGTTTTAAATCATACAATAAAGAACAAAAACATCCACGGAGTGTTCCTTCATTATAATTTATAATCGTATATTTACTCAACTTGCAACACGCACGCACACACACGCACTCACACGGAAAAGAAACCTCAATATTGTTTTCCGGAGAATTTTCAATTTGTATCCTATTTTGTAGATTAATGTTCTCCTTTTTTATGATGTGTTTGCTTGATTGTGGTTTAGTTTGCGTCCCAAAGGTGCTCATGTTACAAACTGCAGTTGATGAAAAACACAATATAACATAAGAGATGCACCCAGTACAGTTTAACAGTATTCTCTTTTTAATCATTCCAGCGAACCTCCATAATTACTAGTCTAAACCACTGTTAAGCAACGTCCATCAAATAACCTTCTTTAAAAAACATACAACCACATTCATATGCATTATATCAGCTGAAGTTGCCTCTTGATCCATGTTCCCGTCAATATTTGAATTTTTATTTTAGAAATCAACTTGCGTGGACAAAGAAAGTTTGATGAATGATGGTACATGGCAAATTAATTATTATCTTTCGTCTTAATTTGTGGCTAGAACATAATGAGCAACATATAACGGCATTAGCGTTCAAAGTGGGTATAAGCAGCTGTAGTAATAGTTGATTCGATTTGTCTCTGTATCATAAAAATCTGTTTCTTTTCTTTTTAAAAACGTGAGCTTTAAACTAACCAGGCACATGCTTATACATACGTCAAAAACATGTACCGTATCAAAAACATACGAATATTATTCTTTGTTTGATTAAATGCACGCAAAACAAAAGTGAAAGTATCAAACTATAGTAATTAAGCTATAATCATGACCATATGAATAAATATAAATATGGCAGAGGTTAACGGGTATGTCAATACTCAACACTATAACTTCCCATACATAATAATTCTTCTTATTAAATAGCTAAAACAATATAAGATTCGCATGGACATTCAGCGGTCTCACAAAAAAACATCCAAGTGAAACATTTACAGAACGCGCAAGATACATCTCGATTGAAAAAACATTTCAGAGTTTTTAGAAATTTATTATTCAAAACACTGGGATTTTCTTCTTGCTTATTTTACCAATGTCTAAAAGTCGGTAAAAATAAAATAGCACACACGAACTCGGACCTTATACCATTTGTCACAGCAATCACAACACTGGAACGGACCACCATTACATGTGTGGCTGCTGATATTGAAAAACAAGACCCAATCAATTGCGTAACTTCGTAATAACCTTAAATGCTGGGAGTCATTTTCAATTAAGAACCAAAAGTGTAAAAGGCACAACGTGAGACATTAAAGCCATGAATAACCGCCATAAGAAAAATTGAATTGTAAATAATGAAGTTCGCTGTTAAATGTGAATCCCCTAGGCTGGAACTAGCATGAACGACTTGCTTCAAGACCGTCATTAACAGGCCAAATCAAACCGGCCGCAACAGTCAAGGTCGCCGTTTTTTTGTGTGTTTTGGCCTTTAGAACCCGTATTTTTTCTCTTATCAACGTATGTAAATATAATTGTGACAGAACAAACATGTGAAACAAATTAGAATTAATCCAGTGGGCCCCCCAACCTCGGTTTTGGATGGAAAAGACAGGGAAATGTAAAATCATTGAGATAAGCATGAATATGATACGTCAAACAGAACGAAAGTCATCAACACAATTACTCTGATAAGTAGTCCGACATCACTGATATTTCGTGATTAATTCAACAAAGATATCGAAAACTAATTAATCAAAATAATCAAATATCCAGTCCTCACACGATAACTCAAAGTTAATTACAATCAAAATCAATATCCCAGTCTATTAATCAAGATATCGGAAAAAGTAATTACATCAAATATACAATTACATTAGTAATCGTCAAAGATACCGAAAATGTAATACATCAAAAGTATAAAATTCCAAATCTTATGAATAAAGATATTCCTGAAAAAGGTAATTACATCAAAATATCAAAATATCCATCTAAACAAGATACCGGGGAAGGTAATAACTCAAAAATCAAAACTCCAATCATTATTCCACCGGAAAGAATTTATCCAATCACACCACAATGGAAAATAACGATATCATGCGAAATAACTATATCAAATGACTAAGCAACACTTCAATCTGGAAGACTTTCAATCATTGTAAAATATGACTGACTGACAAAGCGAACATGCACGGCCATGACCGATGTGGCCTGGACATGGTCATGCAACGTGTTTGCTTAAACTAATTTTCTGGTAGGCTGTACACTCTATTAAATAAGGTAAACGTGCAATATCTTCTGTTTAAAAGATATATTGTAATAATATAGAAATTGCATTGACCAATTCTTACAAAAACTAGTAGATTAACATAAAGTCGTTTTCTGGTGAAACGATAATAGACAATGTACAAAAAGCTTTTGTTACAAGAAAGAAATGGAAACATACGTTGTTCGGTCTATTCAATAAATATGTAATGATAGACGTAAAGCAACAATCGTTACAACGTGAACAAACCACAGACTGCCGTTGCAAGGCACATAACTCACTAAACTTGCCGGTGGTCAATTTAAAAAAACTAGGAAAGAAAGACCGCCTGAAATTATCAATTAGATAAACTAAACAGTAATCTTTTTGGCAGTTTAAAAAAGGATGCATTCATCTTAACACGATACTTGAGAAAAGATTCCGAAGAACCAGCCAATTACAATAGTGCATGACCGGGGTTACTATAAACAAAAAGTACATATACAAAGCACAACAGCCTCAAGTTTAGAGTTAAATACTGAACATTTAAAAAATTCCGAAACCCATTATAACTAAGAAAGCAAAATTCAGTACGGTACAACACAGTTGCGTTGCCAATCTTCTCAATTTTTGAAACAATATACACAATCGTTCACGTACACATATAGAATCTCAGTACAGATATTAATTAATGCCTTTTGGTAACGACTTAAAACATAAAACATGACGAGACTACACAAAACACACTGATTGTGTTCAGCGAGATATTGTTCCAGAATAAACGGTAGTGATAACATCACATTTGCTATCTACTTGGACATTTACTTGAAAAACAATAGATTTAACAATAAATAAGACAGTTTTGAAACAAAATTGGTGGTGAAAATCTTTATGAAAACGTGATTGATAAGACAATTAGAACAGTTAGGATCCAATGATGGAATCAATGGTAAAGTAGGTCGCCAACTTTTCTAAAATCTATTGCATAACTTTCTAAAATATATCTCATAATCTTTGTTTTCGATCCATTAACTAAATATGCAGATGAAAAATACTATGCATAATTTAGGGATTTGTACGCATCTGTTTTTTTGTATCTGGTTGGACAAACAATATGTGTCTACTACATTTAAGATAACCTTCATGATTTCGTCCAAACAGATTAATCTGATTAATTATCCGAAATTACTTTAGTTCAATTGTGTGGAAGCATAGAGTATCTATTGAAACAACCGCACTGAGTCCGGTCCTCAAACTAGTAAAAGCGATAGTAAAGTTGATCTTGCTCAAGGAAACTAACGCTATCCTGATGGTTTGACAGCAACGGCAAGACAATCCTCAGACAATAAGTAAATGAGGAAAACAAGGATTTCCAAAAACCAGAACAATTAAAAGCAAAATTGTGTTTACTATGACGACTACAACTACTTCAACAAAATGTTGATTTAGTATCCAACAATAAAAGTCTAGAGCCCCCTATACAAAACTATAAATGACACTTGGGTAATCTTAATCTTTAATACGCATACACATACACATTCACATACACGCACACCCAGAAAGGAAAAAAACCAATAATTTTCCGAGAAATACATATCCATTGTCGATAATTCCTCTTGTAAGCTGCCTATTGGTGTATTTGCTTCCACGGGTCTCATACAAAAACTGCAGTTGATGAAAACACAAATGTGAGCTATTGAATTTAGTCAGTACTATGCTTTAACCGGTTAGTCCTTTATATTATTTATTTTCTTTAAGCAATCTAGATCATAGACATATATTGAACGATATTTAGCAATCATTATTTGTATTATTTCACTATATTAGAACAAAACATTTGTTCTTACTTGCAAAATAGAAGTCATTTTGACAAAAATGGAATGTTAAAATTAATCATGCTAAACACAAGAAACTTATAAATAATACTTAAAAACAGGAATTTCAATTTTGATATCCTACAAAGCAACCATGCTATATACATTACAAACTGAACGGGAACAAATTAAAATGGTCGACGTCGTGCCGAATATAACTTTCATATCTTAATCTTTCATTTTCTAGAGCATCTAATGTAATGCCACTGAAAAATTAATATTTTCTATAACACCACCTTATTTCTAAAATTACTTCCAAGTGTACTAAGCAAACGCTATCAAAAATCGTCTAATATACATTTAAATTATTCAAATGAACATGCTGAATGCCAGGCAATTTCACTAATATCAATTCCATTTATTGGTGCAAGACGCATTTTCTATAAAATCCAAAACTAAAATTGTAGGGTCAAATACATTCAAATGAATATTTGCGTGTACATACAATGACAATCAGTTTATGTGTGCACGACAACAATTGAGCAATAGAGATGAGCAACGAATAACCAACAGAACGAAGAGAATTTGTGATACCGAAGCTATCTAATACTGTACAAATTAGAAAAAAATACAAAAACATTTGTGCTTAAACTTATTCATCAATTTAAATTGATTCCATAAAGTATATACACCAGTTTCTTTAACGCTAACAAAGAACAAAAAATTAGAGATCAACATAAGTAAAAAAGTATATTCCAGTGATCTTTATGTAATGCAATGATAAACGTCTAGAATATACTTTATATTATAATAAACTCCTCACTTTCTGCATATACAAATATGTTCAATAAAACGTTATTCAGGCACAGTAAATCATGTATTCAGAATCGTGAAAGCGATATTTAATGTTAGATAGAAAGAAGCTAGACGCGTGCAAATAAAATACCAACAATGCCAATATTTACTGCGCTTGGGACGTAATTTCAATTAACGCCAACATAACAAATATATTACCTAGACGCTTGAACTGATTTTTTGCAAAAGTTTGACAGAACAGAACCCATCAATACATCTAGCATAATTTATTTATTAAAATAGAGAATGTGTACGTTTTGGTGTAATACATTCCGAAACGTTTGTTGTTGTTTTGTGTTCGGTCCCTCGCACGGGTATCCGTCTGCTCTTGAAATGTACAGAATCTAATCAGTTCCTCGAAAGAAAACAAATTGCACTTAGTAGTACTGATGACACCTGCCTCAAACGACGCAGGTGGCAGCTGGCTCTGTAAATTCCAATGTGCACTACGCCTGTGATCGGAGTGAAAACTACCAAACATCAACACCACCATGACTTTGTCTGTCATCTCATGAACCTGACTTCTATTTCATATAGTTTTTGTTCTATCATCTAATCAACTAAATGTAACGAAATGTAGAGAAATTGTACCAGACTTATCGGTAAGCAACAACTATTAAACCAACCTATACCATAAAAAGTCCATCTGGAAGAAAATTGATTTCAAAACTAATTTCAGAATAGATAAAAAAAAAATAAACCTTAAAAGGTTAAAACCCGGAGAACAAGTCACGTATTTCATTTCTCAAGTATATTAATTTACAATACATAATTAGATAACAGTATATAAAAAGTCACCTAAATAATCATCTGAGTGTCTTAATAACAATTTGAGTACAAAGAACATGAATCAATGCCAACTTTAATTTGTTTTTAAAAATACATTTAAGGCATCGATAAGAAATCAAGTTGCAATTAATGCATTGAACATGGATACGATGTAAAACGCCATATGCAAATGAAATAAGAATAGTAACTAACCGCACAATTTCAGATCTAAACTTCACAGAATAATTTTGAAAATTAAAAGTACATATTAGATACTCACTCCTGGCATTTTGGCAATGAACAAATGTCTAATGCTGCAACAGTGTATTACTGTCTCTGATCACCATCTAAGGTCACATTTAACTAATTAATATCACATTACTTTTCCAATTTTATAAAACAACACAGATTAAAGTTAACAGCCTGTGCGCCCGAATAGCTCCCGCCGAAATTCTGCCTGCGATATACATTCCTGACGCCTAAATACAAGTTATCAGAGTTGATTTAATTTCACTTAAATCTTATAAGACCCATGTTTTGTTAACGTCAAACCCGCTTTAATATCTTAATAAACATTTCGTCCATCAGTGCATGAAGTTTCAACGAGAATTGGTTTGAAATAGGTCCACATATTGCACTTATTATAATTATGGTCGGAGTGCGTAGTCAAAAGTGTCACAAATGATATTCACACACTGTTATATCAAAGCTCTTGATATCCTAGAATTAGGAAACTGAACATATTTATAAAATAGAATTGCATGATATAAAAGTGCATACAGCACGGTCTTGTTTTAAATCTAGTAGGCATCAGGTAAGAAGTGACCCCCTTCAAAAGCATACGTATCCAATATAAGCAAAACTAAAGTAATAAATGCCCGGCATACTGAATCATCGGCACTGATCCATTTATTTTCAATAACTTTATGAAAGCAAATACGTTCTGTTCTCGTTGTATAACTCAGATATGGTCTGAAGAACAGAAAGGGATGCTGATTAATAAAGCTTGTCAGATATTATTGTTGTACGTTAGATACGCCGAAAAAAACAATTCTCCGAACCTTTTTACACTGACTAAAACTTGTGTACATTACAAAATCATTAAACGGGTCGGCAAACGTTAAGATTTTAATAGGGTTTAAGTGATACAATCCTCTTTGAGACCATACATTGCCTGATATGGTGGCTGATTTACGCCATGTCATATTTTCGCTTCTTCGCCTCAAATTGCGAAAATGCGAAAACATGAAGGGACGAAAAAGTTTGTCCACCAGTTTATAATATCAGTAGGGGGTCTGAATTTGTTGTCCCATTGAAAACTTTCTTGCTTTTGCGTTTCCCGAGATTTAGTGACTAAAATATCATTATTAACTTCAAGAGCCCCCACCTAAAATAAACAGACACTTCCTCGATTTATCAGAATATACATGAGTAGGTTGTCATGGACAACAATAATGTATAAAAGTTTATTGGTATCAAACTGATAAAAGTAACTTTTGGAATGTATTGAATCACAGAACAGTACATTTCAATTCTTTTTATAAAGACACGTCCAAAACAAATAGTTATCAAAATCATAGAGAGTGGTGAAATATTTCTAATGTATGTTACCATAACATCCATAGAAAACAAAATATGCCTATATGACAAATAAAATCGTTGTTTTTTGTGTGATGACCTTTCAAAATATGACACAATATATACGACAAAATACTGCAGTATGCATAATTATCGAAGAAAAATGCTTTGTCATCATATATATAGGTTGCAAATGGAAAACAATAGTATTTGCAATAATGTTGGCATCAACCGGTTTGTACTTTAATAAATCACAAGGTCTATGAGAAAAAAGTACAACAGATTTAATTGTTATGCTTTAAAGAAATGTCAATTGTATCAGATGAAAATGCACAAATCTTTAATAATCAGAATAATGAATTATTTCTTATGTCTGTTACCATAACAACCAATGAATGAATTGTCATTTTAGAGGTCAATTTAATCATGATACAAAAGACAACGATTATATATTTGTCGTATTGGCAATTTTTAAGCTTTTAAGGTCTTGTGTCAATATATTTCAATGGCCAGTAAAAGCATTGGAAGAATAGTATATACAAAGTTAAGCATTTTAATAATATTTATCATTTCATACCTTATAAAATATAAGTAATGAACTGTCAGTGATTGATCTACGAGATTTTAGCTTTGTTTCTATTTCTAGTGTCCATAGCATCTATACCAAATGTTTATCATACCCCATATAGCCTCGTTGCGATTTTCAGAGACCAAAAAATCTATATCAAATGCATATCGTACTCGATCTAGTCTCATATTCATTTTTAGGGTCAGGATTTTATATCAATTCCTTATTGTACTTGAAGCAACAAATTTCTGTCGAACTAACACAAAATATGACATTGTTGTGAACAATACTGATTATATTGAACTCGTACACCCTTTCAAACCCTATATCAGACTCGGCTTCGCCTCGTCCAGTATATGTTCACACCTGTGTACCCGTCAAATAGAATTAAGTATTGTACTAAACAACGTCTGATAACCTCATGATATTTCATGCAAACAGTTTATGTTTGTTCATCAAAATATTTCACGCAATTTGACCTCCGTCTTATATTACTAGTAATTACATGTTTTTTTTAATTTGTTAAATCTTTCTCATAAATTGTGTCCATGTATCTTTTAATATTAACAAAACATCAATAAGTTATAAATTTATCTTAGACACAAGACTGTAATAAATAATAGCATCTCAAAGCTTCGATTATTTATTACAGACAAAGTACCTTCAATGTCAAACAAGGCCGTGATATTTCAACATAGATGGCGTATTTGATATACTGTACCTGTTTCATGGTACGGAAAATAGAAATGCGAATTCTTATTAAATATAGAAACATAGAATCTTAATTTGAACTTATCTTCCCCTAAATAGCATTATTCCATTTGGAACCTAAGCCATAATTTATATTGCACTATCTACATGTACCGATTTTTTTCTCTCTTATTTTCTAATAAATCCAATATCGTTTAATCCAATTAAGAATATGTTAATATGTTGGGCGTTGCTGAATGAGTGAATGCCTACAGACACATAAGAAAACATTGCTATAAATGAAGTATTAGTGGTCTACGCAATATGACCAATAAATTAATAAAATGAATAAAAACAAGACGGGATTAAAAATGAATTCAATGAAAACATTGATTTTATAAATATCCCTACAAGTTGTGTTCTCAGGAACAAGTGTATACCGTCATATTACATTTTACGCTGCAGATATACTGCTCTTAGACGTAATCTATTTGAGATATCAAGCTAGTTTACCAGTTAAAGCCAAAGAACAAAGACAAATATGTGAAAAAGTGATCCCTCGAAATCATTAAAAAAAGCAAAATTACATGAAAATTGCAGACTCGGTTTGATTAAGTCTGTACATGAGGGATAATGGAAAAACTGCAACATCCCTCACGCCCCTAGCACCGGCTTGAGCGGTACTCAATTCTCAACACTTGAAAGTGCTGGACTCAATGATCCAGAAGGACTAGAAAAATATAACCAACGATATATGATAACTTTATGTAAATCGACTCATGCTTATTCTGCATTGCAATGCATCTAGAATCTTTAAGCAGAAGGGCCCATGTGTTGTTTTAGTCAAAATTAATATCTACGAATTTGACACATACGAAGGGTGTTTAAATATGAATGCAACTAGGACAACATCTCGTTATTAACCACGTTTTGCACGAAATATGTACATGTATCTCATAGATGGCTGTGTAAGCTCTCAATTGATAAATAAATGTGTAAATCAATTCAGTCTAGCTTTGACAATATTATATTAACATTATCTACCACGCCCGGCAAACTGTCGCTCCACTTTGATATTCATTTAAGTTGTATTTTTTCGCCGTTCGCTCGTTTTGCCGTTCACCACAATTTTGAAGTGGAGCGACAGTTTGCCGGGCGTGTCCACTCGTGTATACTAAAGCTTTAATGGTTGGGAAAAGGTCTCCCTCCCTTCACTGACCAAATACGGTCCTATATCAAGAACCGCTAAATGTTTTGTATACAGGCGAAAAGGAATTATTATTTAATGAAATATGTCGTGCGTATGGGAATAATGAACTTTCTTTTTTATCTGTCACACGGTAGTGTAAGAAATTTACAAGTGATGTGGATTCAATAAAAGATGCACCTCATGCATGGCGTCCGAAAACTGCAACTTCGCCAAAAATGGTTGAAAAAGTAAAGGATTTGATTGCTACTGATGCAAGATGCGTTGTATCTCTGTAGGAGCCGCTCATTTAATTCTCAGACGTGATTTAAAATGAGAAGGATAAGTACCAGATCCTCCAATACCCCATCCTCTTACAAAAGAGCAAAAACATGCTCGGATAAGAATCTCCAAACAATTGATGACACAGTTCCCTATATACAACAATCGGTCTTTCTCAAATATCATCACTGGCGATGTGTTACGTGGGTTCACTTTTATGAGATCCATAGCGAAAGATACATCACAAAATATGGGAAACCAAAGGAATTCAAAGATATTGCATAGCAAAACGCACCATAAGCGTCAAAAAGTTCGTGTATGTAATTTTCTTTACCAATCAAGGTTCTGCTATTCAAATTGACGAAGCAAAGGGTAAATCTGTAAATACCAAGTTTTACCAAGGTTATGTCCTTTATAAATTAAAATAAATACATATATTTCAGCATCTGGTCTCCGTGGTGACAATTTGTTGCATGACAATGCTTTGTCACATAAAGCGGCCATTGTACGAGAATATCTGAAACAGGGAAAGGTTGTCGAACTTCCTCACCCTCCTTATTCGCAAGAGCTTGTCCCTTGTGACCTTTTCCTAATTCCGAGGCTCAAAAAAACCTTGTTGGAAGAAAAATTTCGGTTCATCTATTTTCCAGTGTCTGAACAGTGTACCTCAAAAGGATTAGGAAAACGCATTTCAAAAATGGATTTAATGACTAAAACGTTGAATATCCAATGGTGGTTAGTATTTTGGAGGATTGAAATAATTATTTTGGCACTGTTTGTTAAGCACTTCTGAAGTCTGAAAATTGACCCAATTCATTCATATTTGAAACACCCCGCGTAATGGCTCCTGTTTTATAAATGAGTTACTAAACATCATGCAATACATGAATATTGGCTTCTGTTTTATTTCCGCAATAAATATGTTCATGAAATTTGACCTTAAACCTGATTTATGCATCAAAAATACAATATCAAATATTTTGTTTTTGTTGTTTTTTGTTTGATTGTTTGTTTATTGCTGTTGTTTTTTCCAGTTTATAACCTATCGTTTTATTTACGCGTTAAATAACACCAAAGATGTTCATGCAAGTCGACCTATGTTTCGTTAAGCATTGCAACACATCTAAAATGTTCAATGCTAATAGACCCATGCTTCATTAAGCATTGAAAAACATCAAGAAACTTCATGCTATATGATATATGTATTGTTTTAAGCGTTATAACACATTAATAAATTTCATGCAGTATTTGTTGAAAATAAAAGATGAGTTACGACTCTGTTTTCTGTCTAAATAGCGTGTTACACCATAATTTGAAAGAACGGATTGGAAATGAAATGTTTGTAAATTATAGCTCCTTCCGAATGGGTTTTTATCAGTAGGGAAAACAAATGATTTGTTAACTTCTAAAATATTTAATTATTCGTCCATAACATTTCAAATTATAGGATACTTTCCAAGAATAAAATGCAAACAAAAAGGTTGAAAACTTTAATTGCATCTTATCTGATTTACTGCATTGGATTTTGATTGGCACATTAAATTATTATACTTTCGAATGTTTCATTTGTATTTAAATCTAGCAAATGTTTTTTGTTGTTTTTTTTTTCATTCTAAAGTAAAACATACAAATAAAATTCAATGATCAGTGTACATCCTGTGGCAGTTTCTGGTGAATCAAATACTGAAGGTCTGAGTTTGATCACAGAGAATTTCTTTACCTCGGACATAGGTTCTATACTGTTGGATGAAAAACTTCAAATTTTTAACTTGACTTTACCAAACTTGATAATGTTTATGTCACAAAAAAAGGAGATCGACAAGTCCGTTTTGGAAATTCAACAGGTTAATTTAATGAATTTAATGAATTCAAATGAAAACGCATATTCTTTAGTTCAAATTTCATGAATTTACATGAAGTCGAGATATTTCATACATATATTTTTTCAAATTTCATTAATTCATAGGAATTATTTTTATACTTCAAATTTCATGAATTCGTACATAATACATATTTTTTCAAATTTCATAAATTCATACGACGAAATCAAGATACTCCATACATTTTATTTTTACTTCAATTGTCATGAGTTCGTACGAAATCAAGGTATCTTATCAATGAAGTTATCATACATTAATTTTAAAGAAGCGCGGTATCAGACTCGTCACTGTCATATCGTGAGACTTAATTGATTTTTAATTAAATACCGCACAGATAAAGTAATAAAGATCCGTCTCTTAACATGGCTTACATTCGTTGTCATGGTAATTACTTCATTGGTTCAGAAGAAAAATGCACATGTATATAAAAAAAGTAAACACGTAGGCGCGTAATCACATTATATGACCAGACAATAAAAAACTGTTTTAAAGGCTAATTATGCCTCAAAAATGCTATTATTTTTTCTCAACTAGTATGGTTTTGTTGTTACTTTGTTGGGGTTTTTATGTATCTTTTTACAGTTTCCAAAAAATACTCATTTGCCATATCCATAAACTGTCTTTAACTGATTTTGTTAAGTAAGTAATTGGTATAATTATAGTGAATTATAATTTTGTATGGAAGTCAAATTACTACTTCGTTTACATTTTTCTACATTTACGCCAGATTACTACATGTTCAGCGCTATGTCTTCGGTAGTTAAACATCTTTCATGCTCTAAGTTCATGATCAAACATGATTTAACACATGTTTGACATTTCTGAAGAATTTAAGACATATGAATTTCTGAGGCATAACGTGCCTTTAAAAGTTACCTAGACTTTCGCAAGTTAGACTGCTTTTTATATCATGATCAAAATGGCTCATTAAAATTTTACTACATTGTCATTTTGATACAGACAAACTTTGACATTTTCAATATAAAAATCTCATCCGTATGCACTCAAGTTTCTAATAAACGATAGAAAATTAAAATCTCAAATATCTATCGATTTTGTCGGCTTCATCAAAGAAATCACCTATATCTACAAGTGTAACGTTGTGGCTCATCTTTTTACTAATGATTCGTTAACATAAAATGAATTTTGTTCTGTAACATTATTGTAATTTTGCATTAGTTTTCCTCGAACAGAACTTGTATGTAAAATAACTGTCATATCAAAAATATTAAGACGCCATTGTAACAAATTATGTAAATCAAAATGCAATAATAATCTCAAAACTGCTATCGATATAAAGTATATTTCAAGCAAGGATAGAGAGCATTTGAAATTCATCATCTTAAAATCTTTACGATAACACTGTGTTTTGTTTGTTTGTTTGTTTCATTTTACGCCTTTTCCCAACAGTATTTCAGTCATATTCCTAACCCATCTTTCCTGGAGAAGTTAAACCCGCAACTTAGATTATTTCCTCGCGCGCTAAAACTACCAAAGCAATCTCACGGGGATCGAACCCCACCTGGCCATTTTCGGTCATCACCGGCGACGGACCGTATATGTCAAAGACCTTCCGCCACTTGAAGAGATCGGGTTAGTGAATTTCGCAAAAATTTTGCCAATTATTATTATGAACAACGAAAGCCTTTAAAAAAAATATAATTTAAAAACAATATATTGACACTCCCTTACTTTCTTGTTTCGGGTGACTATGTCATAAATTGTTTTTAAACCCAGTGACTTTTCCTAGAAAGATAGTGTCTTAAATAAGGCACATAAACTAGTTAGTTGTTGTCCTATTTGTTATACAGAAGCCTTTAAATGTCAGTCAAAAGTCTCATTTTACCTACATACTTTCCTAAGCAACATCATGCCTTTAACCTGTAAAATATCGTGATATAAGTAAAATCAGGATAACTTTAGAGAATCCATAGAGCTTTTCAGGTTTGAAATACAAATACGTGCTTGCTATGAAAACTAGCGAAAACTTTTTTAAGGTAAATTGATGCGTGATATTGAATACTTTTTATAATTATTTCCGGCGTTTATATTACAGGGTTTTATGATATGTACTTTTTTGATATTGTTTATAATGCATGAATGACTTTATGTTGGGTGAACTGTACCTCACAATACATGAAACAATTCAGTTACATTAAAAAGTCTATTAAAGAGATAATGCAAAGTTTTCATCTTCAATAAGATTTTATATAAAGGTGCCATATGATACAACAGAATTGTATGATTTTTTAAACATCAATAGAAATCTTTGAAAGATTATACGTTGGTTTATATGAAGCTCGATAGGGTTCTTATTTCTTTTGCTTTCTTATGTGTTGTTGTTGTTGTTGTTGTTTTCAGCTGGTTCATAGTAACATTTTAAAACAGCACGCCTCCAGATTCATACTTCTTTTCAAGAAAATTTTTACACTGTATTTAAAGGTAAAATATTGTAAAATGAACAAAGAAAAAAAATTACATTGCAAACAGCAATTACAACGCTTGAAAATTATCAAAAGAGGTCAAAATATGCAAAAATAGTCCTTAGTGCGTTAGTAACGTAGTAGATATATGGTGAAAAATACTTCAAATTCAGTCATTACTTGCATACAGCATGAAAATATTTTGAATTGTGAATATTTTTACTATTCTTAAAATCTTAGAACATTTTTCACAAGGTTGATTTTCCTGGAACATTTTGGCTCATCTGGAGGCATGCAGCTACTCCGGATGGGCTAACAAATAAAAACAAAAGCACTTCACGTTTTTATAATTTCATACTTGTATTGATATTTGAGCCGCGTCACGACAAAACCAACGTAATGCGTTTGCATCCGCGCAGTCTGATCACGATCCATGCTGTTCGCTTACAAACCCTATAACCAAGTTTAGAGAAACTTGATAGGCGAACAGCATATGGATCCTGATCAGGGCTGCGCGGTATGCCCGCAGGCCTGGTCTGGATCCTTGGCTGATCGGGCAAAAACCACTATGTTGGTTTTTGTTCCGTTGACGCGGTTTCATTTAATAATTTTATACCCTTGTATTAATCATATTTTAATAATAAAATTAGCGGAGCTATGTTGCACCTATGTTGAGCTATGTCTGGTTGTTCATTCGTCAATATGCATACATGTATTTAGAAACATTTTAAGTTATGTGTGTATGTACAAAATGTCTAAATCTGACGTTCATCACTTGAATTTTTAAAGCAGCACGCCTCCAGATTTCTGCTAATGTTCGTGAAAATTTTGAAAATGTATTCAAAAGTAAAATATTGTTAAGCTGGTACTTACAACCAATGTAAATTACAAAAAAAGATGTCAAAATATGCAAAATTAACCCTTACTGCGTTAGTAACGCAGTAGAAATGTGGTGAAAATTACTGAAAAATTGGCCATCAATCGCAAATAACATGGAAATTATTACTTTTATCTTTAGTCTTTTTACTTTTCATAAAACCTCAATACATTTTTCTCAAGTTTTATTTTCTTGAAATATTTTGGCTCATCTGGAGGCATGCAGCTTTAAAATAGTCTTACTATTTAGAATTTTTTAATTATTATGAATATTTATAAATACTTTTATGCATATAAAGTTTATAAATGGAGTGGGTAAGATGCTAATGGAGACAATTAAAAAGCAATAACCGGTTTGCATTTGCGGGTACTCAATAGAATTACTCTCCCCCTAGAAGCTGACTTGGCAGCTTGAATTTGGAATGCTGAAAACACGGTTTAAATGGCGAAATTTAAGACTGAAGGATAAACTTCTAGCTGTTTTATCTCGTTAGCAAATATTTCAAAGTATAAAAAAAGTCGCTTTTACAATCATAATATCATTCAGTGTGTCTAAATAAAACTTGCCAGGTAATATAGTTGAATAGAAATCATATTTGTCATCATAAAATAATTTACGATTCTTCGAGCAAGAAAATTTCTCTAGAAATGATTTAGGGTTACGTTTCTGATTAAATTTTCTCAAAGTCGTGTTTATCAGAGAATGAATTCATAAGGTATAGCAGATACAAATGAGCCGCGTCACGACAAAACCAACATACACATGTAGTGCGTTTGCGACCAGCATGGATCCAGACCAGCCTGCGCATCCGAGCAGTCTGATCAGGATCCATGCTGTTCGCTATCAGTTTCTCTACTTGTTATAGGGTTTGTAAGCGAACAGCATGGATCCTGATCAGACTGTGCGGTTGCGCAGGCTCGTCTGGATCCACGCTGGTCGCAAACGCACTATGTTGGTTTTGTCGTAACGCGGCTCAAATGAATGTGACAATTTAAAAGAAAAAAGTATCAGTAAACAGAATCTCTATTCTGATATTATTTACGTATTCAGTACCAAAAGTAAAGTATTAAGCATTGGCTTTCTTTCAGATAGCTATGTTAATATTCTTACGATGGAACTATAAGAATTGTTAATTATCTTAGCGTCATCGTAACATATTGCAGGCGTCAACTGCTATGTAACCTCTTGTCATTTGTTTGGTTTTACGGCACACCAACACAATCTAAGTCATATGGCGCCGAAACAGGACAGATGATTTTGGCAAAATTCGGGTGTTAAAAACGTAAAGGAACACCCATTAAGCCTCCTCTTACCATCAATCAGGTTTAAACGGTGGCTGCCTTTTTGATGCCTCAACCTGTAAAGGCAACTCGTCAACCACAAGGAGCGCAATATGTCCTTTCATACCTAAACACTCTGTGTAATCACAATCATATTTGAAACAATTAAAATAATGATACAAAACGAAAATATTTCCACAATCTTTGTACACTTTCGTTCACCCGCTTAGCATAATAGGGAGAACAATGGATTTGAAATCCAGGAATAGCCGTCGGTTTGATGAGAGGTGATCTCTCAGACCGTTTGTCTTTTACCGCTGATAACGGAATCAAGACGGGCTTGATCAGAGGTGATCTCTCATATTGAGTCTAATGACCGTTTGTCTTTTACAGCTGACAATCGGAATCAACAAGGATTAGGAGTCGGTCAATTGCGGAGAAAATAGTAATGGCCAGTTTGTTATCCAGAAAAAGCCGATTAGGTGGACAACCCGCCGTGATAATTGAGCCATTGCACGACAAAACCAACATAATGCGTTTGCGACCAGCATGGATCCAGACCAGCCTGCGCTTCCGCGCAGTCTGATCAGGATCCATGATGTTCGCTTACCAACTCTTTTACAAGTAGAGAAACTGATAGCGAACAGCATGGATCCTGATCAGACTGCGCGGATGCGCAGGCTGGTCTGGATCCATGCTGGTCGCAAACCCATTATGTTGGTTTTGTCGTAACGCGGCTCATTTGTTTTGAAACTAGTATCAAGGGACAAACTAACATGTTATGTTTCTTAAATCAACATTCCTATATGTTTACAATAGAATCGACTTAAATCAAAGCATCAAATAAATACTTCACGGAATAAGCGTTATTCCGTCCGTCTAGGAAAATGAAAGTTTCAATAGTAATCTAAACAAGGCGTAAAAGTATAATAAAAAGAGACTCTTTAAATGAATTTGTATCTCTAAAGAATAATAAATCGCTAAATTCATCTCTAAGAGAAGATTAAAATACATCGATGAATGAATTTTAGACACAAATTGTTTATGTTTTGTGTTTAATTTAAAAATAAAATCTGATTTTGATGTAAACACGCTCGTCAAAGGAAGTAAAATTGATGCAAATTTGCAACAATTCCAATTTTGATTGGTTAACGTTGTCATGACGTCATACACGAATATCCATGACGTCAATGAGTAGGGTACTGTCAGTTTTTATATGACAAACAAAATATATCCTATTGCAAAGTTCGAATCTGGTCATGGTTCAATGATTTTTGGAAGAGTTATGTCCCTTGCACTTTGAAAATAATATTAATAAGTTCTGCCATATCTATATTTATCTATATATGTATTTAACAAAATATTTGATATTCAGTATTGATAAAATGTCAAATTTTGTTTTGCTTTGTATTCAAATATAAATACATGTATGTCTAAGTACTCGGGATAATCAAGATGAATTCGAGTGGATTAGCTTGTCATGTCGAAATGAATTGATATAAACGTGATATTCGTTTTATAAGCATATTAAGCCATTCGTTACTTTTGGCATTCATTTACTATGCATTTAGGTAACGTAAATGGTTGTTCGCTACATGTCGAACAAACTCGCAAACATAGCATAATAAACATATCCAGTGTTGTAACTTATAGGTCTAGACGGTAATTTAACGGCTGTGTGTTCAAATCCCGTCAGGGACTTAGAATCGTGTAAATGAGGGTGATATGCTAGTACCTGTTTGTGTCAGAAATAAGGCACAGTCGGGCAACTGGGGTCTAGCTGGAAGTTCGCCATATGATCTCTTCAGAGTTTGCGCAACCCTGACAGAAAAATAAAATCTACAAGGATACTTCTACATATAGGCAAGTATAAAAGCAAAGTTCTGCTGAAGCCATTAAAACAGAACAGTTGCCGTGGGCAACAATATTTGCGAGCAATCTTTTACGTATCAAACATTGCATTGTTGGCTGATAAAAGAACACAATTAATTTCAATAATCATGTCTTTAATGAAATGTCAAACGTATCATATTAATATGCACAAATCTTGCATAATAAGAGTTGTAGAATGCGTTTCTATAGTATGTTGCCATAACAACAGATCTTTAGAAAATGGTATCTCATTTTAGAGATTTTATTTTTAAAAATTTATATTTACCATATATGGATTACGGTGTCTATACCAAGTGGCTTATTGTCATCTGCATGGGGCAGATAACGACAACAAAGAGCAGCTCAAGGTAATAATTTTTGTCCATATCTTTTAAGATATTTCATTATTTTTAATGTGACAAAGTGTTAAACCCTCACATTATTTTGCGCAAGTCATGCATAATTTTATTTTCTGGTTGTTTAAGGTTTGAGAAAATCTACATGTTGTAAGTATATTGTTTATTTGTTAAATTGATACGTGCATCTTCACGTTTCTAAAAAAAATATATCTTTTTAAGCATATATTTGCTTGTATAGCCTACAATATTTTACAACAAAAGTTGGATGCTCGTCCATTAAAAATGTATTTATGCAATATAAATGAACTCTTCCATTAAATATGTAATTATGAAATATAAACGAATCAAAATCTTTGTTTGTTCAAGAGTACTATTATGCATGCATCGCATTCATTTCTTTACACAGTAACCAGAAAAAAAAATATTTCTGATTTGTTTTCTTATGTTTAACTGTACAAGTTTTGCCCTAATAATAAAAAGTATGTCTAATGATTATGAAGAGCTTTGTATCCCAAAAGTGTTGTATTACAAAATGCAATTAATACAAGAAACACAGCGTGACATCGCAAGATTATAGCGTCCCTTTTTCTGGTTTTTATTCTGTTTTTACGTCTCTTGTAATATATTTTAATTACGTTGCTTAGCATCAAAACGCACGGACCATTGTCAACATATCATAGTTTTTATTGATAGTTACAGACCTATTGCAACAAAATAGCATGGTATATTTTGAGGTATAGTTCAATTGGATGAATGTGGAGATGTTAATTGCCCACCTGACCATGCTGTAACTGAAATTGCCCCTTCAATATACATGTAATCAGTTGCAGACCAACGAAATTTATACTTTATTTAAGAATGCCCTGCTAGTTTGCATAGACAGCTCAGCATTCCGGCACTTTTACACTAATTTTCAGAATGCTTTGCTGGATTGCCTAGCCAGCTGAGCATTTTAACACTATATTTAGGAATGCCCTGCTAGATTGCTTAGCCAGCTGAGCATAATAGCAGAGTATTTTTACACTGTCTTTTGGAATGCCCCGCTTGATTGCTTAGCCAGCTGAGCATTACAGCAGAGCTTTTTACACTTTATTTTGGAATGTCCCGCTAGATTGCTTAGCCATCTGAGCATACCAGCAGAGTATTTTTACACTGTATTTTGGAATGCCCCGCTTGATTGCTTAGCCAGCTGAGCATAACAGCAGAGCATTTTTACATTCTATTTTGGAATGCCCCGCTAAATTGCTTAGCCAGCTGATCATAACAGCAGAGCATTTTTACACTATATTATGGAATGTCCCGCTAGATTGCTTAGCCAGCTGAGCGTAACAGCTAAGCATTTTTACACTATATTTAGGAATGTCCCGCTAGATTGCTTAGCCAGCTGAGTATAACAGCATTTTTACACTATATTTTGGAATACCCTGCTAGATTGCCTAGCCAGCTGAGCATTACAGCAGAGCTTTTTACACTTTATTTTGGAATGTACCGCTAGATTGCTTAAACAGCTGAGCAGACCAGCAGAGTATTTTACACTATATTTTGGAATACCCTGCTAGATTGCTTAGCCAGCTGAGCATAACAGCAGAGCTTTTTACACTTTATTTTGGTATGCCCCGCTAGATTGCCTAGCCAGCTAGGTATAACAGCAGAGTATTTTTACGCCATATTTAGGAATGCCCTGCTAGATTGCTTAGCCAGCTGAGCATACCAGCAGATCATTTTGTACACTATATTTTGGAATGTCTCGCTTGATTGCTTAGCCAGCTGAGCAGACCAGCAGAGTATTTTTACACTATATTTTGGAATGCCCTGCTAGATAGCTTAGCCAGCTGAGCATACCAGCAGATCATTTTGTACACTATATTTTGGAATGTCCCGCTTGATTGCTTAGCCAGCTGAGCATACCAGCAAAGCATTTTTTTGCACTATATTTTGGAATGCCCCGCTAGATTGCTTAGCCAGCTGAGCATACCAGCAGAGCATTTTACGCTATATTTTAGAATGCCCCGCTAGATTGCCTAGCCAGCTGAGTATAACAGCAGAGCATTTTTACATTCTATTTAGGAATGGCCTGCTAGGTTGATTACCAAGCTGAGCATACCAGCAAAGCATTTCTACACTTTATTTTGGAATGCTTTGCTAGATTGCTTACCCAGCTGAGCATAACAGCAGATCATTTATTTCCCTTTATAAATCGTAATGCCTTTTTGCTTAGCTCACTGTTAACTGCTAACTTCTCACAAAACTATATAAAGTTTTTATTGATTGTTACAGACTTATTGCAACAAAATAGCATGGTATATTTTGAGGTATAGTTCAGGAAATGAATGTGGAAATGTTTATTGCCCACCTGACAATGCTGTAACTTAAATTGAGCATTCAATATATTCTTTTTTGTACGATTGTTGATGTGTTCTTTTAAAATATCTCAAGGTGAGCGGGGGACCGTTGGGTAAGGGAGATGAGGGCGGAGCGGAGAGGAAATCAGGTAGGATGAAATTAGATAAGAGGGGATGAGACGCATCCCAGACACAGATATATACATGTAGAACAAAATGCAAATATATCCAGTCATTCCATTGTAACAACTTTAATGTGTTAAAAGTTGAACATTTTAACCAAATCACAAAATTAACATTTTAAGTAGAATGCCATGTGCTCTTTTAAACTATGGCGATCTTACAGTAATAACGGGTAAAACAATAAGAAAATAAAAAGGAATGTGTCTTTAGACACAATTCTACACTTAAGCATACTTATGACAGGAATTCTCTAAGTTGAACCAAAACTATATGCTCCGCAGACAAATTATTTACAAATGCCAACTGATTGATAACCAATTAACATATGACAATGCTAAAGTGGCTGATTTCGGACGCTTTTGTGCGTCGTGTTGGCGTAAGGACAAAGCGCCAAACGGCGCGGCGCGTTGTCGGACTTTCGTCTTGTCGTCATGTCTCTAACAATGTACGTCAAACGGCGCGTTGTCGTGAGGCGTGTTGTCGCGATGTCACATTGTCGCTCGGTTCAAATTGGAGGGAAGGCTTATAAGCCAAGCGACAGGCGACAACGCGCTGCACGACAACGTGCCGTTTGGCGTGCTTCGCTAAAGACAGGACGATAAGACGAGAGCGCGACAAGCGCCGTTTGGCGTTTGGCGTTTTGTCGTGTTCCAGCTAGCGACAAGGCGATAACGATATAGGTTGCGTTTTCGCTATCGACAACGCAATGCGCAATGTACCAAATCAGCCACCATAAACATATGACAATACTGCTCTCCTTCATACAGTGGTTCAGTAAGTATATGCGAAGGAGAATGGCGATTAAAAGTACATCATTGATAAGGACAGATAGAAAAAAGAAAAATACGAAAAAATGAACCATCGCAACCTTTAAAGGGAATGGTGGTAGAACCCATGGAGAGGGAGACTTGCATTGCGGAGGGTGGGAAAGCTAAAATCGCGAAATTGTTGTGCAAAACCTTTATCTGTTCAAAATGGTATGCCCCTCTACGTCCTAATTTACGATATGACTTTTTTTTTTTAATTTGTCAGGGGATTTTTTTTTCAGATATCGTTGACAAACAAATATTTTAGAGAGAGGAATGGCTGAATGAGTCTGAATTTCGCCCCTAAATTTACCTTAAAAAGCACTTGTCAATTCAGCATTTCCTTCTAGCTATCTCTTCCCAAAATGAAAACTAACAAAATTTACATTTGTCAAATCTTTTCTTTTCTCTATCTTTCCCTACTTTTTACCATCATTGTTGTTAATTGTTTTGTTTTCCAGTCAAAAATAAACATTTCAGTGTTGGAATTATTTATTTTTTGAATAAAGATAATAATAGTAATTTTTCAAATTACTTTTTGAATAATGAACTAGGTATTGGCGATTCATTACACAAGTTTTTAAATTTATATTCAACTAGCTTGTAAATCGTGTTTTTATACTAAATTGAATATTTTATAGATTTTATATTATTAGTTTAATATCAGACTTAACTGTACATATTAGCCATAATTATAGAATTTAATCAGACAAAATTATAGAATTTTTTAAGACGAAATTATATAATGAATGATATTCGACTGAATTGTAGATGTTCAGCAGATTAAATTGCAGCTTGTCTTTGACTAACTTGTACACCAAGATGCAATAAATCGGATTTCGCAATATAAAAGAAATACAATATTTTGGTTATTCAATATATACCAAAATGCAATATATCGGATATCGCAATATATTCCAAAATGCAATGTATGGGATATCGCAATATATATCAAAATGTAATATGTCGGATATTTCAATATATACCAAATGCAATATTTCGGATATTGCAATATATACACAAATGCAATGTACCGGATATTGCAATATATACAAAATGCAATACATGTATATCGAATATTGCAAAGTAAACCAAAATGCAATATATCGAATATCGCAATACAAAGTATATACCAAAATGCAATATATCGGTATAGCATATTATATAATATTATTGCAAAATATCGGGGATCGCAAATTATCGATAATTGCTTAATTTCAGAAATTCTATCAAACCAGATATCATAATATATTAAAATAAGCAATACACCAAATTTTACAATTAGTCCCCAGCACTATACATTAAAAAAACAAGTATAATGATATAGTTTAAACTTAATTTGTAAAATATACCTACAGTTAAAACGATTCTTTTACTAAAGCATATATTTTTCATACTGTTTAGAACCTTTTTAGATAAAAGTTTGAATAGCGTGTTTACATGATAAAAGAAAATAGCCCTCATATTCTTTGACAAAAGTTCACCTTAACTGTAGGAGTTTTCTACAACTAATATTATCTAAGAATACAAATGCGGGCTATCTCTATACAAATGTTGTTATGAACATCTAAAAAAATAAAGTAATTATTTTGATAAACTGTAAAAGTGCAACGGCTAATTTGTCGGGAAAAGTTTCTATGTTTTCAATAGCTGACTCAGGAAATTATTTTTTTCTATGCAGAAGAAAAATAAGTTTGCAAAGATCATTGATTCTTAACCGAGTTAATTTGTTTTTTACCGATTTGAAAACGTTGAATGAACATGAACTATTGTGATACTGATTTCGGAACATTTTAATTCAATAGGAAAAATAAAATGATAGAATACAATCAGTGTACTTTTTGACAATTTCCATTCAATGTATACGTTGAAATACATATAAATATTCCAACCGAATATGATCCATAAAAGGCAAGAAAAGCGGTGGATTGTGTATTGTGTAAAATAAAGAAGAAAAGCCGATGTGATGTTTTTTGTTGTTTGTTGTTGTTGTTGTTGTTGTTTTGTTTTTTTATTTAAATTTAGATTCTTCTCGTTAAGGGCGTGGTATAGTAAGTACAATAAAAGAAAACTAGCCAGTGAGAAACTGTTTAGCGGTAAATTTGAATGCTTTGTGGTAGAGTTTGAATTTAGATCAACTCCCTATGTATGTGTATTTGTTCTCTCTTTAAAGGTATTTTAAAAAAATGTTTTCTTATAGGCGTCATCCTTGGCCCCTACATTACAAAAGGTCAATCCAGTGAAAAAGAAAAAAAAAGTTTTTCAACAAATTTATAATAATTGTAGTAATACAAAATTAAAGTTAATATGTACTAGTAACGTATTTGATAAAATGCAATCCAATATTTATGTTTAGCTTTAGATAATGGGTGAATTAAATGTTAAAATAAAATACGAAAGTGTATATGAAAAAATGTCAGCGCAACATCTGAAAATATTAGAGTAGATCTATGTATTCTATTTATGTACCATTTCTTTATAATAAAAAAGAAAACATCCATTATCACCCTTAACATTTAATAAATGATTGCCTTTAAAGATTATTGTTAAACATTTAAAGCAAGACATAAAACACTATGAAATGAAAACAAACAAACAAGGAAAAAATACAAAAAATAAATAAATAAGCACAAAGTTGACAAAAGGAGAAAAAGAAACTTACCTTTAGTTCTTCATCTTTTGCGTTCTTTCACGTTCTAGAAAATCCTGCACGTTCAATTCCAATGAAGTATAGAATACACCTCACTTTTGCAGAATTTTCTATGATTCTCATATATGGCAATCCAATGTAACGACGTTTGCTACTATATTCATTTATAACCATAGAGAAATTGGAGAAATTGAATATCGGAACACCAAGGCAACAGAACGCGATGAAATATATATATATAAACGTTGTGACAAAGCATATTTATTGATGAAAGTAACAAGAGCAATATCATTTGACGATAGTTTAACTAATTATCTTCACCGGCAGACGACAACGGTTTGCAGACGAGATCGGTAACTTTGCGACAGGAAGTGACTGTAACAGCGTTCATATCATATACTGATGTATGATTAGTAAGCAGAGATTTATCACGCGGTATTGATTGACATTTAACTCAACTTTTACTCCATGTTTCATGTCATCGGAAATTTATTTAATGCCGTCAAGTGCTTCTCGTTAGCACTTCTTCAATTTGTTAACAGATCATCACTTTAAGTATCTATTTGTACCGTTTTTAGATTATTTAATTGATCTAATTACAATGGTATCTGTTAAACGTATAGTGATATTTTTTACAATAGTATACAAATAGCTCTAACACATATAACATTTCAACACTAAGCCTGCTAAATTATCTCAATAGATTTGTCCAGTTTCCATTTTTAAACCTGCCCGTATCAAAATTAAAACTAAATTTGTCCACTTAACAAAATAGTACGACAGACCGGTGGGGACATTTCAAATTCACAAATTCCTGTTTCAGCTTCGAAATCTTGAACTCATGAAGTTAAAATCATTTTTGTAGGCTACATTGAAGTCGTGAATTTATGAAGCTGTGAATTCTTGAAGATGAACCCGAGAATTTAAGGAGTTGAAATGTCCCCGCCGGTCTTTCGTAGGATAGAGTCAGTTCAGACTCCACGGAAGTGTAGGCAAGTCTGATAATAATTGTTGTTTTGTTGATAAACCAAAAGTATAGAAAATAGATTAAATGTTTATGTGTTATACAATTATCCATATCATTTCAATTTGAATCACCATAGCAATGTTGGGTCGATCTGATCTTCAAAATACTACATGCTACTTAACACATTTATGGTACCTATAAAGATATAAATTAAAACAATTGAAACAGTCCAGTGGTAGAGTTCTGCTTATGCACTTCATGACACCGATGTATATGGCATCGGCGGCGTCGGAGCGGTATCCACTGTAATCTGATAATTTAAAAATAAAGGACAACAGATTATTGACATAACATTTCTTCTAGCAGATTGGTTATCCTAATTGATACTGGAGCGGATGCATATGTTTGAAATTGTTTTGTAGCATTACATGTAAACAGTATATAAATGTTACATCCAACTGAAAATGATAGAACAGAATGTTAACCCGAGACAAGTGATGTTAACTGAGGCCGAGGTTGAGGCTTATTTGTTGAGGGTGAACATTCGTTCTATCATCCATTCGTTCTATCATATTTGGTATATATTTGATTCATCATATCGAACTAACAGCTATAATAGCGCATAAAGCTTCTAATCAAGGGAGATAAGCGATACGGTACAGAATGATGTGCGCGTGAGTTAATAAATCACGTGAGGTATGACCTTTAATTAATCGCCGTTATGTGTCGCAACGCCTGTAAATTTCGCACCTGTCGCACCATTTCCGCTAAATGTCGCAAAAGTTTCTGCCGTTAAATGTCGCAATGTTAACTTTAAATGTCGCACAATTTTCCCTTTCGTTAATTGTCGAAACACTACCGTTTAAATTTGCAAGATATATATTATCATGATAAAATAAAGTTAGCTTGTATTATATTGTACAATTAACATTGAGTAAATGTCTGTACAAAATACAAAGGAATGTCCCGATCCATTTGCCGATTCAAGATGAAAAGTGCTTTTTAAAGTGGATTGGCACATTCAAGAAATATTTCAAATATTGATAAAAACACACGGAGGGATACTAGAAATCATCCTCCATCAGTAAAGATGTAAAATCGCTATATTATGGTGGCTTATTTGTGCCACTCGTGTTTTCACCCCGTAACCTCGCCAAGCGAAAAGTCGAAAATTAACAAGTAAAATTGGCGGGGGCGCGGAGCGAAAACACGCTAATTAGGGGAGGCGCGGGCGAAGTCTAAAAATAAAACTTCGTCCCGCGGGGGCACGAGGTAAGATTTAAGAAATTAAACGGCGGGTCGCGGACGCGTAAACACGCTAATTAGCGCTCGTGCTTATTAGCGTGTTTTCGCTCCGCGCCCCCGCCATTTTAACTTGTAAATTATCGACTTTTTGCTTATTAGCGGGTAATATTTTTAAACTTCGCCCCGCGCCCCCGCTAATTAGCGTTTTCGTCCCTTGACCCCGCCGTTTTATTTCTTAAATTTCGCTCCGCGACCCAACGGGCCGAAATTTATTCATTAAATTTCGCCCCTCCTTCGCGAATGGCACAAATCAGCCACCATACTATATGGCCTTTCAAATTAATTAGGACTTTGCACAACCTAATGATAAGTTGTTTTTTTTTTTAAATGAAAACTTATTAGGAGAAGTGAAATTCTTATTTGTAGCGAAACCTTTTTAGAAGTTATAAAGTTCAAAATGGGTTTTATTTAATATTTATGCTTTTGAAGATCCTCCTATTTTTATATTATCCTAATAATATTTAATATGTCCTAATCATGCTTTTCTACTTATTATTATTTACAAAGTTGTTATCAGGATTTTTGTCCTAATTATGAGTAAAAACTCTAATTTGTTTTATTTAGGAGTAACAAATTGTTTTAAATGTTTTTATGATTACGAGTTTATCAGATTTGCTATCTTAAAAAAATTATTAAAACTTTGCAACAGAAAGGTTCCGTACAAAAGTTATCATGTTAGAGATGTTCGACCATGCGACCACATACATGCATCGAGGACATGTTAGAAGGAAAGTGACCGTGCGACCACATAAACGCATCACAGGATTCCCCTTCTCTCATGAGAAAGGGACAAACAGCTGTCCGCCCTTTAATCAAAGGGCTGACTTTCAAAATATATGCCATTACCTTATTGCTATGGATAAGCAGGCTAATTTTCACAAGAATATCTTGAAATGTGTTATATACAACTATAGTAACGCAAACCAATCGGGTTATCAGTTTTCGACTTTTGAAGTCCGCTATGAAATTTTAGCCAGATCTTATGTATTTATTTTGGAAAAAATTGAGTCTACAGTGTTTTCTACTTTTCATTCTTTGTAAATAACAAAATTATCTTATTTTTGGAAAACATGAAAGTTTTATATGCATTAAACATGGGAGATAATATTTCACACTTTGTTTGCAAATATTAACCTGGGGGCATATTTGCCAGTTTTCTATATTCGACTGATCCTACCTGTAATAGAATAGGTAATATGAGATGCAAGAAAAAAATAGATTAAACTAGAGAAGCCGACAATTCTGACGATGGCAAGACTGTACATGTTAACAAGCATTTTCTTAAAGGCCGCCGATTATGCCTCAGAAATGCTTTTACTTTTATTTCTCAAATGCTCTTTATTTTTTGTACACTTTTATAGTTTCCAAAAAGTTACTCATTTGCCAAATGCCTGAAACATCTTTATCATCTTCTGTTGTTGTTGTTGTTGTTGTTTTAATCTGTTGTTTTTTGTTGTTGTTTTTTTTTTCAATTGATAAGTTATAGTGATTTAGTATTTTGTATGGAAGTCAAAATACTACTTTGTTTACATTTTGCTACTTTCATTACAAATAAGTTCACATTTATCGCTACTTTCTTCATGTTATAAGCATCTAATATTCTCTAAAATTTAAAGAACAAATGTTTGCCCTTTCTAAAGAAGTAAAAAAATATTTATTTCTGAGGCAAAATGTGCCTATAACCTGCTGAATTTGTAAAATACTTCAGAAATACATTTCGGCATACAAAGGCAACATTTTCACTTCGGATGCCTTTAAATTTCTCCATAAAGACACAATTGGTTGATATTTTGCATTAGTGACCTAAAGTGATGATGACATGAATGAAGAGTTGCACAGACTTCAGTTATTCGAACCCGTATTGAGCCGCCTCCTATGATCATGCAGGGATAAACGGTGGCTGCCATAAGGGGCAGATAATCGCAACATGTAATGTACAGTCTATTGGCAGTAGAATATAAAGGCCCATTAAGCCCATGAACTGCTATCTTTTTTTTTTCAAAACCTTTTTATTTTTTAGTATCTTACTACAGTTTCAAAACAAAAACTCATTGGTAATATAGATTAACTATCTTTCGCTTCTTTTGGTCTTTGGCAACTGGTATAAGTATAGGGGGTAGTACCGGTAATTAGTATGGAAGTCAAAATACTGCTTTGTTTACATTTTCCTTCATTTACAACACATAACTGCACATTCAACACTACTTTCTGCCGTTGTTTAACATCTAAAATATATTAAAATATTTAGAAACGCATATCAGACCTTTCAAGGGAAATAAAAAAGTATTGATTTCAGGGGTATAATGTGCCTCTAGCTGTGTACAGTCATCTTGCGCTGGAAACAATATTGTACGTAAGGCAAATGGCGTGGCAGTATGACCGAGTGGTTCACATGTTGGACTAGTATTCTAAGGATCTCTAGCCGCTATGTTCGAACCCACTAAGGAACAAGCTGTTTCGCTCATTGTTCAGTACTTGTTGGTTCCAGGAACGGGTTCGAGAGTGTCTATAAACTTATAGTTTCCTATACAATAGAACTAAAATTTCTTCTGTGTAAACTAACGGTAAAATACATATGTACTGTAGTACAAATCAATCACATTTGCTTCATTACTCATATTCCGAGTATACTAAAATGATTTTTGTGTCATAGGACAATTAATATTATATTAAATTATAATATAAAAACAGAAAGAATAAATCGACGTAGCGGCTAACGCCCCACCCCACTCCGCCTTTACCATGCTGCAATCTGGCGGCCCTGTTTCTAAAGCTAGCATCATGCATTTCAAATTCAAATTGACGACAGCCTTCAAGCTGTTGCACGGAGTAAGCCGCAACGTACATGTATGTGTCAATGAGGGTGAGAGATAGTGTACTTTTAACGAAACTACGTGAAATTCACCTACTAGCAGACGAGATCGCTACAAAAGTCATAAAGACTTTAAGAAATCGCGGGCTTCTAGTGGCCATTGTTTCTTTGCGGAACTCCTTCATTTAATCACGTTTAAAAGAAACTTTTAATGTTTACTGTTTATTCGACCATTTGCTATATCAGGGGGGGCGGGGTTTCGGAAAACTGTGCTGTTTGCGAAACGTCGCAGATTTCATCTAAATAAAAAGACAATCTGCACTGACTATTGCAACATCCATGACTTGCAAGCACCTGGCACTTCTCTTGGGTTTGAGCTTTGCACAATATGTTGTCAGAAAAACGAGTCTCCAAACCACTGCATTGCCACGAATTCATAATTCGCTACGCTCAAATGTAAAAAAAATATCTATCTCATAAAGAAAGAACAACAAATACAAATGTACATATCACTTTCTGAATTGCACACACCTTATTAATGGTGCCATTGATGATAGATAGTTGCAGAACTGACAAAAATCTAATATTTGCTGCTTACGATAAGTAGTTTATAAACTTGAGGGGGTATTTTTATGCAAATATTGTTAATTTTATCAGGTAATTTCGGACTTGTTTTCTGACTTCATAAGATATTTTGAACGGGTTAAAAATGGCAGGTTCTTAAGCAAAATCTGCGAAAATGATTGTTATTGCTCAAAATAGCTTAAGTTTGAAATAAATAGAGGTGTTTCGTGTTTCTTTTATTGTTTTTTTTTTTCGTATCGTACGTTTATCCGCACTTCAGACTTTAAACTATCATTTGTAATATTTTTCTCATGACAGAAGAGATATTTATGCGGTGAAGATGCATCAAAATCTTTGTATTGACACACAGAAATTTACAGGACACAATAAATAAAGCAATTAAGATGAAAACATTTAATTTCCTGTGTATGCAAGTAAGCTTTATCTGTTATGTCACTCTTTGCTGAGTTTATAAACATAGGGTCATTCTTTATGTTTTTATGTAAATAAATGCAGAATTGCTTTGAATTGCACTCCGTTTCATTTAAATTACGTTTATTGCGTATCTTTTAAAAGTGTTTCTACGACGCACCTGTCGTTATTGTTACTGTAGCATCAGCCTTTAAACTTTCATTTGTAAATCTTTAAAGATGGAAGAGTTATCAATGAGATATGTGTATCGAAAATAATCGTTTGAATGGTACACTGTAGACGTAATTTAAAAATCAATCAAATATAAATTAACATTACAATGTATGGAGATAAGCAAACACCTGACGTTGTTTCGACGTTGTTTCAACGTTGGATCAAAGTTGGATTTATGTCATGACGTCAAAATCCTAAATACAACGTTGATACAACGTTGCATTTGCGACGTCGTATCAACGTGTTGGAATTACGTCGATAGGACGTCGGATTTCAGTGTAATCCAACATAGTAGTCTTGATTGAGTTACTTCCCTTTGTTCTGATTTATAAACCCGATAGGTGGCTCTAATTTCAGGTCAAGATAATCATTCGAATTTTGTTATTCATTTTTTTCACATCCATTGTATTAAAAAAAACATTTTTTTGTTATACTAGACCATAAAAAGGAACAATATTAGTATTTCAATTAAATAAACTGAAAAAAAATAATGGAAACTTGATGAATTTCAAAACGAGGCTACAACAACAATTTGTTTTCAAACAAAGACAAAAGGACATTATACACATCATAGAAGACAACTCGCATAGTGAAAAGTAAGTGATATTTTTGAAGGTAGATTACTATTAAACTTACTGCATGCATAGTATAATAACTATAAAAATATTAGTTACATTAGGAATATAATTATATTTTCATGATATTCAATTATCTCTGTTCTAAACCAGTTAATTAATGCAGCCTGATTCGCCCTCATTTAACTCGTACTTTGGGATTCGATTGATATATAAATTGTATGAAAATTCTGTCAAACATTTTGTTTTATTTGTGTTGTCATTTTAAGCCAAGATCCCTACATGACCTTAATCTCTAATTCGATTTATCAGATTAGTAGACCAGGGTTCTCGGGGACGCTTATTTCGGCGTCCCGGTACGCATGTTTATTACAGCTGGACGCAAATATTTCAGAGCAAGGATTCCACGTACGCTTAATTTTGCCTGGGGACGCATAAACATTACCGATTGTTTACAACCAGAAATACACAAATGCGTCAGCGCGTGTCAGTCTATAGGTAGGCGGTCCTATGCACACCGACCCGTGAAGCGATTAGCCAATCAGCGATAACGCTTACGATCAATATTACGCAATAGTGATCAGACTAATGTACATGTAATTACCAGATATAACACGAGGTGATAATTTTATATCTTTGATCAACAGTTGATTGGAAATTAGCAAATTTTACCGACAAAAGGAGAAAATTATCGACTATTTACGCCGCAAGTTTAAAGACTGTTTTCTCAAATTACAAATGAATGTAATTTTGAATGATTGTCGAATATTTTCGGCATTTTCTAGGCACAATTTTGCTTTAGTTTTATTCTTGCAAAAACTTTCGATAAGACTATTAAGAATTTAGGATATTGTGCCGAAATGCCAGGACAACAAACCAAAATACACATACGCTTTTCTTTGATATTTAGATTCTATCCGAAAATTGATCCCGAACATCGGCGATTTCACGTTCGCCAGAAACCCTAAAATTTCGCAAAAATTCTCGGTTTCCAAGCCAAACATGCGAATGAATTGTTCCTTTATTATTTAATCAACATTAAATCTTTAAATATCGATCTTCAATTTGCCCCCTTTTGAAGATATTTGCTAAAATAATTGTCGATCGGATGAATCTCTTACACACTGTTTGAAGCTGTACACGATTTTCCTATTCATTCCGCTAAACGCTGCCTATATACATTTACGTTTTTTTTACAAATATAAACTTTTTGTCTTTAGAGTGGACTTATTTAACCAGAATAAAATTTGATATGGTATAAAAGTGGAGAAAAAAAACGATTTCCATGTGTTGATGCATTATAATGAAATAATTTCATAATAAATATCAACAACAAAACAATAATTATACTATGTAGTTCAGAGTTTCTTTTGAATAACTATAAACTTTGGAAGTCTCTTGAAGATTCAAAATATCAGCAATGCTACTGTGAGCATTGAATGACTAATCTGTAAACATATTAATTACGGCGCGCTTTTGGACTCCAACTTTTTCAGGGTTGGGAGTCCATGGACTCCATGTTTTAAAGTCCTAGTGAGAACCCTGCGGGTATCTTAAGATTGTCCTAAGTCAAAACCGCTCCAAAATCAAACAACTTTTTGTTGAATTTTGTTTTGAAAACTATAATCTAGAAAAATAGATAATGGTCTAAGTAACAAAATAAATCCGAACACCAATAACTTTAATTCAGTCATTAACGCTGTACAGACGTTTAAAGAGTTGTTTACATGACGTCACAATGTAGCGCCAAATATCGCGTGCAAAACAAGACGCATCTATAAATAATAATATTACTGCGCGCTGTACAATTGCAGTTGCGTAGCAAGCAAGGGGGTTTGTAACAATTTTTTTACTATGAAATTAAATAAAACGGTTATTTTATCGTTTTTCGTGAAATATGGTATATATTTTCACTCACCATGATAAGAGGGCAATACATTACTTTTTATACTTGCTATAATCAATTACATAGTAAATCCAATCCGGGATTAAGCGCGTGCCATTGCATTTTGTAACTTTTTTCAGGAGAGTGAATTGGTCATAAGTCTTAAGTTTAAGACAAAAGATAGGACAGTTACTTGAAACGGTCTTAAGTGCAAAAACTTTTTCTCCTAAAGTTGGTCATAAGTCCTAGGATTTAGGATAAACTTAGGACTCTCCATGAAACGCAGCCCTGGTTCATGCACGCGTCACGGCTTCTCATAGTGGTGAACATTTGTATGAAGTTTATTAGAATCCCTCCATATGTGTAGGAGGTATGCTCTGGACAAAATCTCTAGTGACCTTGACAACCATCTTTAGTGACCTTGACCTTGCATTTATTAACCTAATAAATGTTTAACGCGGTAACTTTTTACGAGAATGTCTTTAAAAACAAAGTCACTTTTAAAAGTAATTGATTAATTACAAGGCACATTATAAATGTTTAGGACTTTGAATTTTAGTTGATTTAAACTTCTGATCATCATTTATTGCTCTATTAATCTTAACTTCACATGGGAGTAATCCTTTCATATGCACTTACATATGAGCCACATCACAACAAAACCAACATAGTGTGTTTGCGACCTGCATGGATCCAGACCAGCCTGCACATCCGCACAGTCTGATCAGGATCCATGCTGTTCTCTTGCAAACCCTATAACAAGTAGAGAAACTGATAGCAAACAGCATGGATCCTGATCAGACTGCGCGGATGCGCAGGCTGGTCTGTTTTATGCTAGTCGCAAACCCATTATGTTGGTTTTGTCATGGCGCGGCTCATATTTTAAATAACATATAGTATTCAGATGCTTGTCAGGAATGTGCTCATGCTCTACAAACATGCTTATGCCAATGGAAAACAAAACATTCAGGATTACAATTTTTATATATTGACTGCATCAAAAATGAAAAAAAAAAGTATTCAACGTACATATATATGTATTTGCTGCGGGAGGGCTTTTATCCGCCCTGTTATTTTCAGGGGAGGGCTTTTGTCTGCCCAGTCATTTTCAAGGGAGGGCTTAATTGGTCCACCCAGTCATTTTCACTGGAGGGCTTTTGTCCGCCTTTTGGACGAGAGGGCTAAGTATGTCTGGGAGGGCTTTTGTCCTACACTCAAAATAATTGAACAAATTATGAGAAATATACCTGACAATTATGGATTTGCTTACTTTTTGTGTTTCACAATGAAAAAATGTATTGACTTATTTTTCTTCCAATTATTTTACATTTGAATGAACATTGAAATGTTTGGAATAAAATAAGAACATTGCTAATGAAATATTATAAAATAATCCTTGTTTCCAGATAATGCATTAACACTGTGTTAAAGAAAGAATGTCATACCAATGGTACCATTCTTTACATGAAATCATGTACAAAATACTTTAGTTATATAATAAGATTTTTCTTTGAAAAAGATATGATACAGTGTGAAGTAAATAAGAAGTTTTCATATTGAAACATGATGCAGGCTTGAATTTCTCATTACTGAATACATAAATTATACACAATTAAAAATTTCATTAAAAATTATAAGTATTTAGTACTATCGATTTGATGAAATTTTATGTAAAATTATGTGGAATGTTACAGGAATCCTAATCATATCCTTTACTTACAAGTTTCTTGTAAGTAATAATTAAATGGGTCAAATTGTATGAAAATTTGCTGGAATTAATTGTTTGAGGAAAAAACAATTTTAATCAGGATGTCAAATTATATTTCTTTATTTGTTTATTTTTCATTGACTACATCTTTAGCCTAAAAAGTTTTGAAGTTCAATAAATCCTTTGACTTAATTGATCTACAGCTTACTGAATGACAGGCCTGGTAGTCCACTGTGTATATCACCCTTAATTGGCACCCCTACTGTTTTGTAATATATCTATAACCTACAGCTCCCAATATACAGCTCGTTAACTTCCAATAAAGTGCCTTCCCATTCCCTGTGTATAATAGTTGGGATCCATATGCCACTGTTTTATGAGGGACAGGGATACATGATTTGTTAACTATTTAAGGCTAAGAATTTGTTTTAACAATTGATATATAATCAGTTCAATAAAAACAAACGCTTTTCTTAAGCTTTCGACGTTTAGTTTTCTTCAGACAAAAATGGAGGTTTATAAAATAACAAATGACACATTGTCCGTTTAACTATACGCTAAACAGAACATGACGTTAACGCGGGAATAAAAACTTTGTCAAATAAATACAGAATTGTTCATGAATATAAATACAGCAGTATACAATAAATTACACATATAATATGGATCTGCACATGTGATACAAAAATTCTCATAATAATTATTAATTATTAATTAATTTTTTTTTTTTTTTAACAATTGACCAATTTTAATTACAAAGATACTTTCAACATCTCTACCATATGCACCCCTTTCTATATATCCTGTTTTGGATTTTGTGTTTGTTTCTTCTAGTTCTTTTTTTTTTTAAATATTCAAAATTGGGGTTTTGTCCACTATGTAAAATTGAAGGTGTGGGGTTTTGTCCACTCTTTAAAATTTTGGTGTGGGGTTTTGTCCACTCTATAAAATTTTGAGGTGTGGGGTTTTAACTGGTGGGGTTTTGTCCGTCTTCCGTTTTTTGCATATGTTGACCACTTTTTGGTAATTTTCTTGGATTGTAAGTGCTGATAACAATATGTAAATTGTTTGATTTGTTCATCTCACAATATTTTACTTTAAAATGCATTTCCAAAATTTTCATGAAAATTAACATGAATCTGGAGGCTTTAATGAAACTTGGCACAAATGTTCACTATTGTGAGCGCATAATCCAGGTACCTGCTACCAAAGTAAAGGTCACATAGAGTTGTCAGAATTAAGATAGAAACAGAAGATGAGTACAGGGACTATTTAGTCACTTTTATTGATGGATTGTATGACAAATGATAACTATCATAATTATGTCTACAAGTGTGACACATGTAATTTAGGTTAAAGATATACTGTACTCATTCTTGAGTAAAATATTGTAATCATAGGATTCATTGAAATCTACAGAATTCTTTATATGAATAAGATAATGGATAAACTGTGTATGGAAAGCTGTGTTCCCTACTATGGGACAAGTAATGGTGGTTCTTTCTTACAAAAACTTCCAGTTTTTTAATGACACTTAATATTCATATTGTGAATTATTGACTATTTGATTCAAATTGAAGAATAGGGGAGCTACTTTACTCAACCAGGTGTCACACTTTGGTTAAATTAATATCTTCAAAACCAAAGAAAGGAATTGGTTGAAACTTCATGCATTTACTTGAGAGCATAATATGTCACTTGCCAAAGCCAATAACTCTAGCATGAACTTTAAATTGAAAAATAAAAATTGTGACCTTTTCTAGCAATGAATCTCAGGTGAGCAATCCAGGGCAATTGAAAGATCAATGTTGCACATTTAGCAATACTTCAACCAAAAATTGTCTAAATTCACAAAGGGCCATAACTTAGTCAAAATCCATTTCAGAGGGATTGGCCTTGGATTATAAAGTGACCCCTAGTTATGATCACAAAAACATCTATTAAGTTTCAAGTGATAACCTACAATAGTTAAAAAGTTTCAAAGTTTTAAAAGGGCCATTATTCAGTCAAAATCAATACTAGAGTTATGGAATGAATAATGACCTCTAATTAGGATCACAAAGATATCTATTAACATTCAAATAAATACTTTTAGTAGTTGAGTATACAGGCCTCGACATTAGCGGTGGTCCGTTGGTCCCAGACCACCTGATTTTGGCAAGGACCACCTAATTTTAAAATGCACTGGTCCGTCGGACCAATTGAATTTTCTTGTTTGTGCAAGGCTCATTTGGGAGAATGGCGATTTGGTCAAAAATGTTATATACATTTTGTTTAAAACCATTTGTCCTAGCTATGAACATGTATAATTATGGTTCATTAATAGATTAATCTGATTAGAAGGTCTTAAATCATCAATAACTTTCATTTTAAATCGCTAAAATTTTGTCTTTGCAAGTTAAAAGAGTTAAGCTACGGTCTCACTTACTCCTGGCAGAGCCCAGGACCATCCCGGTAAGTTACCGGGACAATCCGGGGTGAAATTAATGTTGCCGTCACACCTACCCTGGCAGCACTACGGTAGTTCCCAACTAACCACCCAGGATGCGCTCCCGATCATCCAGGCAGGGCCCAGGTGAAGCTACGGTTCATGCCGGTGCTTCCACGGTCGTACCCGGATGACGCCAGAAGAGCCCCGGTCGATCCAGGCAGAGCCCCGGCAGAGCCCAGGACGATTCAGGCAGAGCCCCGGTGGATTAAAAACTCCCGAAAATGATAACATTGATACATAATTTTTATTTAATATAATATCTATTGTTCCAGAATAGTAATTCATGATGATTTTCTGAAAAATCCGTATGCATACTGGATAGAAGGGAAATGGGAAGGGTTTTAATACAAACAAGTGCAATCATCGCAAATTGTCGTTATTTTTTTTTTTAATGATCCGGGCTTTGCCGGGGCTCTACCGGGATCAACCGTAGCTCTACCTTTATCCTCCGGGGCTCTGCCTGTAGTCACCGGGGCTCTGTCGGCATATACCGGGGCTCTACCGTACGTAGCTCTACCGGCAATATCATACCCCGTATCATCCAGGACCAGCCCGGTGATATTAAATATTTTATTCCATCCGGTGCCGGATGTTCCCGGATCATCCCGGACGTTGCCGGCAGAGTTACGGTTGTACTCTGATTGTTCCCGGATCATCCCGGTAGACAATTCCCGGATCATCCCGGACGTCTACCGGGGCTCTGCCGGGATGTAAGTGAGACTGTAGCTTTAAGAATTTGTGATATTAAGCTAGGTACAAATTGCATTCAAATAATGCTAGTAATGATGCATAGTCTGATTACCACAGCGGAACCTTTAACATTTATGTTATGTTACATGTTAATCACACGTGGGTATCTGACGATGGTAATTATGATATTGTATGGGATACCATATGAACTTTAAATTTCATATACATGAATAATGGCAGCAAACTAAAGGAACTGGAAAAAAGACATCTAGTAATTCTTTGCTTAAGTTATCTTCACGATAAGAGATCCATTTCTTCCAGAGTTAAAATTTCTTTTTTTTTTTAAATAAAAGGTTAAAAATACTCATTGTAAAAAAAAAATATCAACCAACAAGCAACAAGGCGGTAAAAATTCTGTACTCATAATAAAACTGTGAGAAAAATAAGCTAAACTATAGTAATATATATAAATTTGTTTTTATTTTTTATCCTTTAGATGTTTCCTTGTTTTAAGATAATTGATTAGTTTTTATTAAAAATGTTAATCTATAAAAGATACATGTAATTATCATGATTATAAGACATACCACGTATCAGCAATAAATATTTGAATAACAGTAAGAAAAAAACCCAGACACAAATGGTTTCACTATTCCCTAACTTGAGTTGAGGGAGAAATCACTTCAATATAAAAGTTAACACAAATATTAGAGCCCTGTTGTGTATTTTTGAATGAGCTATGAAAAATAACTTCACGACAGAATACCTACTAACTTGCTCTCCTTAATTTATGATTAGATAAAAATATTATATCTAAAATGTCTGTTTTCTTTAAAGGTTAATAATACATCTTTGTCATTAATTTTAAGCATACCTTTTTCTAAACTTGCAGTAAACTGATATAATAATAATTGACCACTTGACTTCTGGAAGGACCACCTTAATTTCAAATCTAGTGGTCCGGCTTACCACCTGATAAAAAAGTTAATGTCGAGGCCTGGTATACATTATGATAATAAAGAAAAGGGAGGAAATTTTTTACTATGACAGAGAATTTGTTAAACTTTGCATGATTAACCACCAATTAATTGAAAAATAAATTGATGAAAAAATTGTGGTGGGGGGAGGTGTCTGGCCCATACTATATTATTGCCTTTGAAATGAAGGCGTGCATATGTCCAAAACCATATGAGAAATTTTGTTGAAATTGTGCCCTGAAGAGGAAAAATTGCCACCTAAAGAAAACATGTAACCTTTTTTTCAAATTGTCTTTTTCAGAAGTGCAAAGAAAAAGTGGAAGAAAAACTCAGGAATTACATTCTTGCATTATTATGATGATATGAGCAATTTAGTCAGATTGACAACTGTATGTGAAGATCTGCAATCGCCTGGCCAATATGTAAACAACGACTAGAAAGAAAAATAGGCTACACATATTAATCCAAAGGACAATTTTGTCAAAATGTGAACTGTCCAAACAGAGTACTTCAAGACAATGAAAAACTGTCAATTAACACTTTGGTAGCAGAGCAAGACTAGTGTTCACATGGCTGAGTCACTTCAAATATATTGTCCACAGTAGTTGACACAGACTCCTCCAAAGAATATGAAAATGGAAGAAAAATTACTCTACATTGTGTTAAGAGTTGAGAGTTTATTTTCTTAATCTTAAACATGGTCAACTTTTTACATGCCAATTTTCAAGGCACTACTCGAAAAATCGCAAAGAGTCACATTCTACTTTAAAAGTGAAATATTGTGAAGTAAACAAATAAATTAATTACAAACTGCAAGTGGAAGCGGGCCATGATGACTCTAATATCACCCACCTGAATGTAATTTTTCTCCATGACTTTAGGAACAAGTGATATTATAAACTATAAGCAAAAGCAGATAGATATCTATAAGTGTATATAACAAGAGCTGACACAGAAGACAGCGAAGCTCGACTTATAAAATACTGGACTCAGTAAGGAAGACAAAATTAGGAAAGAAAAATCAACTATGTACAATTATGTATTAAGTTACAGTAAAAAAAATAACATTTGTTAACATAAATTCCAAGTTCAAGGGGGAATAATTCTGGAAATTGTCATGCTAGAGATAGAACCTTGTCTCACAACATGTGTATCATGATAAGTAATATGTATTTGAAGTTTGAAGTAGATACCTTAAAAACTAAAGAAGTTATTTAAAGAAAATTGTAAGTTCAAAGAGAGCTTAATCTGAAAATCTGAAAATATTTCTTCCAGAGTTATGAACCTTGGAATAAGTATTTGAAGTTTGAGGTAGATCGTTACCGTTGAAACTAAAGAAGTTATAGTAAAAAATAACATTTTTCAAGTAAAATAATCTAAGTTTATGGGGAGATAATTCTAGCAATATTGATGCTAGAGTTATGAACATTGTCACATTAGATATGGTTTATGATAAGGAACACATACATGTATTTTAAGTATGAAGTATTTGAAGTTGATTCCTTAAGAAATAAATAAGTAACAGTATAAAATAATATTTTTTAAGGAAAATTCTTAGTTCAAGGGGAGATAAATCTAAAAATATTGGTGCTAGAGTTATGAACCTTGTCACATAAGATGTGGTTGATGATAAGGGACATATATTTGAAGTATGAAGTTGATATCTTAAGAAATAAAGAAGTAACAGTAAAAATTAGTATTTTTTAAGGAAAATTCTAAGTTCAAGGGGAGATAAATCTGAAAATATTGGTGCTAGAGTTATGAACCTTGTCACATAAGGTGTGGTTGATGATAAGGAACATATATTTGAAGTTTGAAGTTGATACCTTGAGAAATGAAAATGGTGGCCAGTCAATGGCTGCTATGAAGTCACTGGTTGCTATGGAAACTAAGGTTTAGTTTTTGTAGATAAAAAAGGAGTTGTTTTTTAAGTTTTTACTATAGACATATCTATGTTCCCCCGGGGCAAGGCAATTTGACCCGATCGAGTGCTTTTATTATAACAATTTTTGTAGAGGTCCAGCAGACAATGTTTCATATCAAAATTAAGGGTCCGTCTGGGCTCCTTGCCACTGGTTCTTGTTGCTGGGTCGTATGGGGGTTGTGTTCATTGAACGCCGCCTTTCCTTGTTGATCTTGTTTATCATATTTTATAGTCATGGTGGCATTCCCCTTGCCGTCAACAACTTTGTTCACGCGAAATGTCTGGAATTTTTATTTCACTAACTTTTCGACTTTCGAAAATATCCACATATACATCAGTTGCAGTAACAATGTAATTTTGAAATGGATTGTCTTCAAACTTGAACACAACAATCTTTAAGGATAGACCTTTAAGATAACTAGATACAATTGACCTTCACTCATAAAATTTGAATGACCTTAACCTTAAAGGTCGAATTTTTAATTCTGTCTGTCTGTCTGTCCATACATTTGTCCAGTTGTCCATCCGTCCCTCAGCCTTCACAGGTCAAACTACTGGTGGGATTTCAACCAAACTTTACAGAAGTGATCAGTACCATCCCTAGTTTTGTTACTGGCATGTTTTTGCTTCAATGCACAAAATTGCCGTCACAGTTATAAATAGAAAAATCTTGTCCATCTTTCACAGGTCACGGATTTACTTCATTTTTAAAGGAACATTCTTTAGGATAAGATCGTCATGAAAATAAAACTCAAATTGACCTGGGCTTTTGGATTTACTTTATTTTTTTAAAAGAACATTCTTTAGTATAAGATCATCATGAAAATAAAAACTCAAATTGACCTGGTGTCTTTAATGACCATGACCTTGAAGGTTAAATTATTGAATTTTACTGATATTTGCTATAATTGACTGTAACTTGAGAATTAATAAATAGGTTATCTTCATACTTTGACAAAACAACATTTTGGACAAGACGTTTTAAAAGGTTTGACTGACCTTGACCTTTCAATGATGTTGACTGTCAAGGTTCAATTATCGAATTTTGGTTAAATTGTCAATGATATTTATGTATGGATTTGATTCTAAAGTGGACAAAACAAACAGACATATGGAATAATTTAGATATGATCTTGACCTTGAAATGATCTGGACAATCAAATGATTGAATTTTTATTATATTTTCTTAACTTTGTCATTTATTTATGGAAAGGATTCATACTTAGACAAAACGAGAAGTGTGACTAGACATCCTATTGAAATTAAAAGAAGAAAACACTTTTTAGTCCCCTACTGATTTAACCGGAAGGGGACTTTAGGTTTACCCTCCGTCCGTCTGTCCGTCCCTCTGTCTGTCCTTCAGTCAGTCCACAAAACTGGATCCCGCGATAACGCAAAAAGTACTAAAAATATTTTTATGAAACTTGATATATGGATAGATGGCAGTATGGAGATTATGCACATCTTTTTTTTCTTCCTATGTTGAATATTCTGGTTCCTATGGCAACAAATAGTCTGAAAATATGGCAAATTTAACCCAGTGATAACTGAAAAAGTACTGAAAATATTTTTATGAAACTTGAAATGTGGGTAGATGGCAGTCTGGAGATTATGCACATCTTTATTTTCTTCCTATGTTGAATATTCTGGTTCCTATGGCAACAAATAGTCTGAAAATGTGGCAAATTTAACCCAGTGATGACTGAAAAAGTACTAAAAATATTTTTATGAAACTTGAAATATGGATAGATGGCAGTATGGAGATTATGCACATCTTTTTTTTCTTCCTATGTTGAATATTCTGGTTCCTATGGCAACAAATAGTCTGAAAATATGGCAAATTTAACCCAGTGATAACTGAAAAAGTACTGAAAATATTTTTATGAAACTTGAAATATGGGTAGATGGCAGTCTGGAGATTATGCACATCTTTATTTTCTTCCTATGCAGTGTTTTTTTTTTTTCTTTATATAACTACTACCCTAAAACAGTACTGTTCCCAATAGAAAATAGACATTAAAATTCCCAATTTCCAATGTTTAAATTCCCAAAATGGTTATTCAAAATTCCCACAAGGCCAAGAAATTTCTCTGAAATCATTTAAATCCAACATATTCATATAAATCACCACTTCATAGTTCCAACTTGACAGTGGAAGCTGTTAGCTTTCTTTATTCATGATGATTAATCTTATTTGTAGCTGAAAAAATGCATTAAAAAATATTCCCACTTTAAGTCAAAATAACGCATTTTTTCCTAATCAGTCTGGTACCGGCACCATTCCCAAAGTAGAGAAAAAAAACTCTGCTATGTTGAAAATTCTGGTTGCTATGGCAACAAATAGCCTGAATTTCAAGATTTCTGATTTAAATTTTTTCAGCTTTTTCACTATAAGTTCTTTATTTCTTAAGGTGTTAACTTCAAACTTTAAATATAAGTTTCTGGTCATCAACCACATCATATGTGACAAGGTTTACAACTCTAGCACAAAAATTATCAGTATTACCTCCCTTGAACTTAGAATTTTTATGGAAAAAAAATGTTGTCTTTTTTAAATAACTTCTTATTATTTCCTAATGTATCTACTTCAAACTTCATATATATGTTTCTTATTATCACTCAACATTTTTGAGAAGGTTAAATACTCTAGCAAGACTATTTCCAGAATTATGTCCCCCTTGAACTTAGGTTTTTTTCGAGAAATTGGTATTTCATTACACCAACTTCTTCATTCCTTATAGGATTTACTTTAAAATCCCACATCGTAATAATATGACAAGGTTGTATAAACATGATTTCCTTACTAGGCAGGAAAACTTAACACATTACTGTGATATAGACAAACTTAGAACTTTAAAGATTTAAGTTCATTCATGTCATTCATTCACTGGTAAAATTGAATGGCCAATGGCCCATCAGAATGTTGCTGGGGTTCTAAACGGTAGGGGACTTATGGATTGCTTGCAATACAATGATAATTGCTTGTTTTCTTTAATTTCTTTTAAAGATTTGTTAAATCTGTTTATTTGTTTACTTTTAGAAATGTAAGTAAGTAAAGTCTTTTATTGCCATCGGGAAGTGGCTCTCATTTAACAACCAATACACTCTTATTAATATATATCTCCATACATGTCTTTTGGGGAAAATACATAAAATCTATACCAATGTTATAAAAATCACTATTGTTATAATAAATCTTGCTTTAAACATTTTATGACCAATGTATATTTTTTTAACTAAATTTTCTTCCTAATGGTGTATTTTAGAGCTGTGATGAACATTTACAATGCTACAAAACTTTACTAATTTACATCAACTTAGCTACTTTTCAGATGATTTAATGTAAAATCTTCTATATCTTATTAAATTTCATATTATGATTTGTAACAAATTAATTAATATAATGTTAGAATGCAAATTTTGTTAATTTTATCATATATGGTAAACATTAAATTTAAACTGACAAGGAGCTTTGGATTAGTCAAGACTCAAAACTAAGGGGCGATTACACACACCATAACATAATTATATATGGTCACAAATCAGTGCCACCAATCATCCTTGATTGGTTTGTTTTGACAGCTGTGCTATACAGAATAAACAGTATGCCATCCTGTTTACCCCCAAGGTAATTTGCATTAATCAACAGGGTGTTAAGTCTATATATTTTTGTCAACATCATCTAATTCAAATTACATAATCATTTCCAATGTCATGCAGGAATTTATTATGTACTTTGAGTATGTAAAGCAAAATTAATCTAAGTTTGGGAAATTATTCTAGTACTCTAAAGGTACTCTTTTACTAAGAAATATCGAATTTAAAAACATTTTTAACTAGAAACATTTTGTAAGATGATGAATGCCCCTGCATGCAGCCAAAATTTCAAATGTTATAAAAATATTTATGGTAGTTAAAAATTTGTTTGTACAAACCATTTTTTCATTCTAAGTTCAAGTTGTTATATGTTGTTTGATTTAATCAAGTGTATATATAACTGTTAATAATAACACATATAAAATATGAAATATCTACAGAATTTGTTGTTTTTTATGATATAATTGTCTCCAGGATGTTGAACTGAACACTAAACATTAATGGTAATGATAATGTTTTTACTCTATCCTTCGGTCTTATTCATGGAATTATTTTGAATTTCCTGTAAGACCATTTGAAATGGACCGAAATTTAAAGAACCCCCACCCCAAACAAAAACCAAGTATATTCTAAAATGTACAAAATAATCCTGTATCCCTCTGTATGACCCTTGTGGTATTGTGTGTCCCCTGTATGACTGTATGACTCTCTGAGATTGACTAAAATGTACAAAATATTCCTGTATCCCTCTGTATGACCCTTGTGGTATTATGTGTCCCCTGTATGACTGTATGACTCTCTGAGATTGACTAAAATGTACAAAATATTCCTGTATCCCTCTGTATGACCCTTGTGGTATTATGTGTCCCCTGTATGACTGTATGACTCTCTGAGATGGACTAAAATGGTCAAAATATTCCTGTATCCCTCTGTATGACCCTTGTGGTATTATGTGTCCCCTGTATGACTGTATGACTCTCTGAGATTGACTAAAATAAACAAAATATTCCTGTATCCCTCTGTATGACCCTTGTGGTATTGTGTGTCCCCTGTATGACTGTATGACTCTCTGAGATTGACTAAAATAAACAAAATATTCCTGTATCCCTCTGTATGACCCTTGTGGTATTGTGTGTCCCCTGTATGACTGTATGACTCTCTGAGATGGACTACAAGAGCTGTCCGTAAGACAGCGCGCTCGACTTTTTTATTGCTTGCCAATAAAAAAAGTTTTTGCAGTAAAAGGCAATACAAGAATCTCTGTATTTTTAAAGTGAACAATGGCCATGAGCATTAAGATATTTAGTGAAGAATTATTTTACTGAATTGTGTGATACCCTTGAACACTGCAGGTTCAGTGGATAGGAATGAATTTTTTTAGATTTTTTAAGTTTTTTAGTGCTTGCCTATAATACAAAACATTGACAGTTAAGGGCCATAATTCAAATAAAATCTTTGACAGAATTACCTTCTCCTGGACATGTTTGGGAATCATGATTGTAAACAAGTATTCCAACTTTCAAATTAATATCTCAAACAGTTCAGTCAAAAAGTGGACTGGTACTAAAAACTTAACCAAGATTCTAAGTCGATAAAAGGCCTTAATTTTTAAAACAAATCCTTGACAGAGTTACCTTCTCTTGCGTACAGATGGGGGTAATGATGTGAAATAGCATTAAAAGTTTTCAAAGCAATATCTCAAAGGGTTAAGGCAATAGAGAATTTTACCCATATTCAATGTATTTTCTAAGTCAAAAAGGGGCATAATTCTGTCAAAAACCTTGACAGAGTTATGTCCTCTTGTCTGTTGATGAAGGTCGTGATGGTAAACAAGTATGGTCAGTTTCAAAGCAATACCTCCAATGGTTTTGAAATAAAGTGAGGTGGTACAAAAAACTTAACCAAGCTCAATACACTTTCTAAGTCAAAAAAGGGCCATAATTCTGTCAAAAACCTTGACAGAGTTTATGTACTCTTGTCTGTAGATGGAGGTTATGATGGTGAACAAGTATGGTAAGTTTCAAAGCCATACTTGTAATACTTCTGAAATAAAGTGGGGTGGTACGAAAAACTTAACCAAGGTGTGACGCCGACGCCAAAATTAAAACAAGCTTTTAAGAAGTCCTTCAAAATAGAAAAGCAAAAAGCACTTGGAAATACTGATAAGGCAGTAAAAGACCTTAATTCAACACCTGATCATTTAATTTTGTTCTAAATTCTATGGGAAATTTCAAGACTGGGGAATTTTGAGGACCAAACTGGGGAAAAAGAGGCTAGTTTGGTTGGGGAAGCAGCCTATATTCGGCCTCTACAAAGTAGGTTTTTTTTGGCCCTGCCGCCATTTTAACTTGTTAATTTTCAACTTTTCGCTTGTTGATGAGATGCACAACTAGACATGATATTGATCATTCCTGTAAAGTTTTGATGAAATTGCACAAGTAGTTTCTTAGAAGTAGTCCAAACAAGCTTTTGTGTAGCTGGCAGCACAAAGAACTACCTTTTATTATAGAAGGGCTATAACTCAGCCAAAAATCATTCAACCGGAAAACCTATGTAATATGCGCAAGTACTGGAGCTTCCATTCAATCTTGAAAAAAAATTAATTAAAATTGCATTAGTGGTATAAGATAACAATCATTAATAACTCTGACAACAAGAGCTGTTGGAGGACAGCAACTCTGACGACTATTGAAAAAAATGTCAAGGGTGTTTCATTGAGTATATTAATGCTTACCTATAATTATGAAAACATAAAATTGTCCAAAAATGTACAAAGGCTTGTTACTAAGATGTTTTATGGAGTAAATCATTGCTTGATTATTATGAATGCATAAAATTGTCGCAAAAAAAGGCACAAACTTTGACCCCTATGTGTGACCTTGGCCGCAGAGACCTAAATTTTGCACACAACATTCCGCCTCACAAAAGTGAACATTTGTGCCAAGTTATTATATAAAACCCCTTTATGCATGTAGAAGTTTTGCTTCGAACAAGCATTTTTCTGTGACCTCTTAAGTGTGACCTTGACCTTTGACCTAGAGGCCTGGGCTGCGTTTCATGGAGAGTCCTAAGTCTTAAGTTTGTCTTAAGATAAAAATTGTGACAATTTTGCGTTTCAAAGAAAGTCTTAAAAAAGGTCCTAACTTATGACTCCTATACTTATGACCAAAAACAGTCCTAAGTCTAGGAGTGTTTTAAAGGTATGATGTAGACTAGATAACAATAGGTATTTCACCACAACGTATTTGTTAACAAAGGGACACCTGTCAATATTTCAGATTTAATCTAGTGTTATTCAAATAGATCTACATGTAAAAGGTCAAAGTAGGGATCTATCAATACATAAGTATACTGTCAAAGTAAATTTATAACTTTTTGTCAATAATTATTGGTTTTGTTTTTTTTATAGACTGACACTTGTATGTGATGACAATTAGCTGATAAGATTGTATACAGGAAAAACAGTCGACATAAAACACCATTTGGACATAAAAGAATGATAAGGGCATCAAATTAAGGTAATATATGGATTTCGATTTTGCTATGTACTGTAATTTCTGTTTTGTCATAATTAACTGTTAATCAAAAGTAAAATAATTACGTGAAATGTCTTTAAAGTGCACCTTTACATGTTACTGTTTTGCAAATAACATATATTTGAAGTTACAGTTTTTGAGTGTTCTACATCATCAATCGACATGTGATTTTAATTTATGATATGCTAGTGTAATCTATGGGTAATAATATTTTAATTTAATTGACCATTTTGTTTGTTATGTACACCTATTTATTTCTGTTTCTTTTTTGCAGTTTCAAGGGGAAAAAAACAAGTTGAACCTCAAAACAAGTTTTTACATGATTATTTGACACAGTGTCTTCGTAGATGAAACTAATCAGGATCCAGTGGTGGATGTTTAGTGTACCAGAAATATTCACATGGAGGAGTATATCTCCAAATTCAATACTTTAAAGTTAGTTTTGAAAGAATAAAGATAAAAAATTACTTACCTTTTTTTAAGTGAAAACACATAATTTTGACAGAAAGGAATATTTTCCCTCACTTATCCGATTTTATTACTGATGAAATCAACTGCAAAAGAAAGCTTTATTTTCCATGATTTCCATTTTCTATGAGTTATTTATAAGAAAACCTTTTTAAGCATGGTGTAAACATGAATACTTGACATATATTGTAATAGTTAATGTATACTGTAGACCTTTAAATGAAAATGATTTGTTGATTGTTGAATTTTATAATTTAGGATTACACAATGTGTATTATTGTATTGACTGAAAGAGGTCTGCTAAATGTTGAACTTCAATTTTGAAAAGACATGTAGCTCTTATTTTTTTATATACAATTTATAAATGTCAAAATCAAACTTTATTTTATTATCACTATAAATGATTAAAAGTGAGTCTTTTTTGTGATGTTATACAAATGTTTTGGCAATATATATTTACTTTATATTAAGTTTTACGTGAATAGATAAATCAGAAACTGTGTTGTTTTATTTTGTTTTATTGTTTTTATGATAATTTTCTTAAATTAATAAAATAACCTTTCGAGTACAGAAAGTTTTGTATTTTCTCTTAATTTGGGAATTATTTAATGAAAACGGGTCAGATTTATGTTGGGAATTGGTTGGAATTACGTTGGAAACTAGTTGGTATTACGTAACTAACTGGTTGGAATCATGTTGGAAACTGGTTGGATTCACGTTGGAAATAGGTTGGAAAGTAGTTGTATATACGTTGAATAGAGGTTGGATTTATGTCATTTTATGACGTTGGATTGACGTCGGATTCTGACGTCTAAAAAACTTTCATATACAACTAAATTCCAACGTCTATCCAACGTCGAACTCTAACGTCTGAGCAACGTTGAAACAACGTCATGTGTTTGCTGGGAAATGTCTATGAACTTGAACAGTGTGTGACACACCGATCAAATGTCTTGCTTCGGATTTTCAAGTTTTATCTATTTTTTCTTGCAGCCCATCACATTATCTTTGCTAATATTGTTCAGAAATAAAATGCGTATTTTTACAAAAATGTCCCCTGGATAATATTTGCAATTAAATTGTGAAATTTATCTGCCATATTTAATCTATATAAAACGTTTTAGAAACGTTCATAAAAAGAATAACTAAATAAAACATTAGAATTTTGTTACTTTTGTATGTTTTTTTTTAATTCTCCTACATACGAATAACAAGTTCCTAATTAGGCTATACTTTAATTAAGGATTAATATTTTCAAAAAAAAAAAACAACAAACAAACAAATTTAAATAAACTATAAAGAAACTCACTCATAATAAAGAGTTTGTTTATATCATGTGGCTACCAAACCTAATACGAATTAGTTTAAAAGTCAAGTTAGGGTTTTTTCTATTAACCATCGCAAATATACCGGTCCAGAAAGTTGCGGTTTGCGAAGCATTCTACGGTATTGTCCTGGCGACATTTTATAATGTTCTACAAAAAAGGATAACTCATATACGTAGGAGATAAAAAAATGCCTAACAGAAGTCTATATCTCCTACGTAGGAGTTAATATGAACTCCTAATCTATTTTTTATCTCTTACGTAGGAGTTATAAAGTCCTGCGTAGTATATTATGAACTCATAATTAGGCTTTCTGGCCTTTTGATAGAACATTATAAATTGGCACCAGGTCGCTTTCATAATAATAATATTTAATACTCTTGATAAGTACTTTGTTTAGAAAGACCTAGACAAGGGAAGGAACTGTAAAGACTTAATGAACCACAAACAAGGACTAACTTACTCCGAAATACAATACGACCTGTTTAATATGCTTTATTTCTTTTTCTTATCAGGGCCTTACCGTTTATTGCCCAACGTTTTTGAAGAAATGGGTTCCTTCCGTCTGTTCGTCCGTCACACTTTTGTATCCGGTTCATAATTTTTTCATTGTTCAAGGGATTTTGAAATTACTTGGCACAAATTTTCACAATAATGTGATGACATGTCATGCAGAACACCCGAACCTTCAAGGTCAATGTCACACTTGGAGGTCAAAGCTAAACATGGTTTGTTATAAGACATATTTTGTGTCCGGTCCATAACTTGTTTTCACCAATCAAGGGATTTTGAAACAACTTATCCCAAATGTTCACAATAATAACAACATGTCATGCACAAGACACAGGCCCCTACCTGAAAGGTCAATGTCACGCTTGGAAATCAAAGCCATGGTATGTTACAGGGTAAAATGCCAAGTCAAGCCTTAGCAAATAAAATGTCGTTGGTGAATCGCCCACATACTTTGATTGGTGAAAAAGTTACGGACCGGACACGAAATATGTCCTGAAACAGACAATACTCAATCTTTTCAAATTTTTGTGTTTCATGTTAGGCGTTGGTAGCTCTATTAGAAATTCCTGTTAGTATAAAATTAATGCTTTTAATGTCGTTTATGCGAAACTGATTGCCAGGTATGTTCAAATTTAGATTTTTTGATTGGGCTAAAAAGCAATGAATACAGTTTTCGCCAGCATGAATGCTTTGCTTTCTTTTCTCCCGACACCCCCCCCCCCCTCATGTCTAAAACATTGCTACAACTTGTGCTGATAATTTGTTAAAAACCTCAAACTTAGGGAAGTACTATTTTGAATATTGTTTCAGTTTTTTGTACAATCCGGTTTTACCACCCAAAAACGATAAAGAAGCAAAGATGAAAATGGTAAAATATATTCTACAAATTATGAAGAATTGGAGCAAAAAATAAAAAGTATCCCGTTGATAACTACTTGAGACATTAATTCTTTCTTTAAATCACAATTATTTTGTAGGATTTTTAAGGTTATAAAAGTAAATATGTGCACTATTTTACAACAGTGGATTAGCATGCCTAACTGTTACTCCATTGGTGCAGTGAGTTCGATGTCAAGTAAATGAGCGCCAATGTTTTGTTCTTGGGTGATACAATAGAGGAAAGAAGAATTCCTAAAGAACATTCAAAGCGGCAAAATTGAAAATGTGACAGGCTCGGTTTGATTGGACCTGTTCCTTGGCGGTACTGGACATTGGAAGCTACCATCAAGCCCCAAAGCATTGGCTTAAAGTTATTTCAACATTTAACATGTATAGTAACATTTTGAACATAGAAGCATCCGCAGAAGTGTTCATACTGCGGTTATGATGGAACCTCAATATCACATGTGCGACAGCAAATCATTAAAAACGCTTTGACTTGACGTTGACACGCTAATGAGCTTAATGACGCTGTAATATTAACGTGCGAACCTTGTGCAGTCGTGTGCGGACATCACACTGACATACTTCACTTGGAGTTGTCTCTGTTGAAAATGTTTAAAAATGTTGACCGCTCAATGGATAAACTAAAAAATACAATTTTTACACCGACTTATTGCTTATGCCATTCGTACATCTGCGGTCATGCTTCTTAACGATCAGCAGCCTTCATGTTCCCGAGACATGTTCATTATTTACTTTTCAACCTTATGCATCCATGGGAAACACAGAGTGTATACATTGTATCTCTCAAATGATAGCTTTGGTTAGTACATAGATTTTATTTGTTAATTTACAAATGATTGAGGAATCAATTTTTTTTTTTAAAATCTATGGACAAATTCTTACACGTTTGCTCACGCCCTACAAACACCCACTAAATCTTTTTGTCAAGATTTTGAACGGATGCATTAAAATAACAATATATTTTCTTCTTTTCCCAGCATAACAACCTTAAATTATGCCGTATGTCATAAACCTACGTATTTGTCATATCGCTCCAAGATCTTTTCTCCTGTTGTAGCTATAGACTGCCTAAATTTCCCAAATACAAAACGATTTGGTAATCCAGTTCACTAAACATGGTTAAAAAACATGGTTAGCAAATATACATAACGAGGCTTTCTTGGTATGCGAGAAAACCGTTGAAAAAGAAATATACTGTATAGATATCATACAAAATGTGTCCGTTATGTATGCTGTCAAAATCACTTTCGCACGAAATATTTGGCACATTTTTTTTGGAATCACGTACAATTTCTTGTGTTTAAACCTGTACTATGAACAGTAAGCTAATTTATGAGTATAGATCTCAATATAATGATAAAACGCTAACAAATATTAGAGTTCTGCAGTACGCATTTAAAAATGGGTTGAATTCCATATCTCATGCGTTTTACCACGGATTTATATTACATCCGTGGTTTTACTACTGTTGTAAACTATTTAAGTTCTGTGAAATATATGTTGTTGCATGCTGTTATTAACTTTGAAATCTTTAAACAGCAGTGTAATCTGTAAATAATCGGACACAATATATTTTCAGGAAGGTCAATGATGAAGAGCAAGAAATGTAATAATTTACAAGTTTTCAGCATATGCAAGGTGTTACTGGTGTCCCCAGTACATCACATTTTATAATTTAGTGCTTTTTACTATGAATTTGTTTATTTTATATAATTATGCTATATGCCTGGTACATAATGTAATTATGATAATAAACCAAATATTTGTTCTCATTTTAAGGCTTCTGAAGAAACGCAAAGTGTATAAACGAATGACGCATGCGCAGTGTCATAACTTAAAATGAGCAGGAAGAGAGATTTGTCATAATAATTTTTGTAAACATTTCTATTTTCTGCAAATTTGGTTGGATTAAGCGATGTAAAATGGGACTGGATCCACTAGAGTTTTCGGACTGTCTTACGGACAGTCCGATTTTTAGAACGAAATTGCACGAGCATGAAAAAGAATTGGAAAGAACAAGCAAATCTATCAAAACATTAATCAACGATGGAAAGGATTTGTTAAGTGCATCTAAACGTAAGCGTTTGGCATTTTATAAATATTTAGATATTGCAAATATGATATAAACTCTGCTTATATTGTTAGGCAAAACATTATATGATATTTATAGTCTTATAGAGCAGAACATGTAGAAATTGTTGAAAAGTTGAACTGCAAAAATTTCAAAAAGGGTTGACAGATCTTTCTTAGATTTTATGTTTAAACTCATTCATCTCATAATTACATTATTTTTTCACAACCTTGGATTGCAAATTAAGGATTATGATGTTGTTTGCACTGTAATTTGTATATATCTGTACTGGTCGGAGAGATAACTCCGACGCATAGATAACCCCGACACTTGATAAATATAATTGTTTTAGCTTTGTTTTTCAAAAAATATGCACATGCTCACCTAACAGTATAGGAACAGGACAGAATGTGATGATTTGTTATAATATTAATTTGGTAGACTTTTTATTGTTTTTCAAATAACCTAAACTTTTTGTAGGCAAAAACTGCTTCAAAACGTTCTTTTTACTAAATTACATTAAGGTAGTTAGAAATGTATTGACCACAGGCCACTGACTTGGGAAAGATTTTTGAAAAATTGTTTAAATATTTACAAAAAATAGATAAACCATATAAGATGTAAAAATAAATTATTGATGCTGATTTTCCAGTCTTTTTTTACTTAAAAATTTAAGTGTCGACTTTATCTACTGTTGTGGGGTAAAAAGACCATGTTTTGTATACCTCATTCAAGACCTTAAAGAAGTACCAGATTCCATTTTCATACATAGTTTTTGTGGTGTAATGTAAAGTCTTTGAACTGAACTTTGTTTAGGTGGTTCAATATTTAAAATATACTGGAAGATAATTAAAATATTGCAAAAAATATGTGATTTTGTGTCGGAGTTATCTCTCCAACCAGTAGTCTAGAGAAATAACTTATAAATAGCAGGGCTTTTTTTCACAGGTTGGGAAAGCAGCCCAGCCCTTAATTTTGGGGAAAAAATACACGGTATATTTGCAAAAGGGGAAGAAAAAACTTGATGTAAATTCAATTTTTGGGGAAAACTGCATGATTTTAAAGAATTTTTCTTTGGGGAAGCAGCCCTATACCGGCCCCTGCTATAGAAGAAAAAAAAGCCCTGAATAGTCTACACCGACGAGGGTTTAACTGGTAACTTTCAGTTTCAGGTTGGGATTCAGCTATCTCTCGATTTGAATCTCGATAATTGCTGTATGATTCATTGTAATAATTTTGATAATTCTGGCTTAGTCCAACTAATTGTGCTGCCCGACGAGATATTGTGCTATTTTCGTGTCTGGGCAATATCTCGCCTCTACAAAAGTGATATTCTGCCTATAAATATTATATATATACAAATGCTGATCCCGATATTCACACTGTTACCCAGCTTCGCTCACTCCTTACTATACGAAACAGTGTACACATCTGATTCAGGTATTATATCCGGGTCAGCATTTGTATACATGTACAACTACAAGTCGGGAAATTTAAAAAGTTAGTGCAAATAACTACTGAAAGTGCCTACCTAAAAAATAATTTATAAGTGAAAATTTAAAAAATAAGTGGGCGTGGTCATGTACATGTATACTATCCAAACCATGCACCGACTGCTTTTGTCTTAAACAACATGTTTTGGTGTTTACTTTATAAACATTTTTGAGTAGATAAGTAAGAACGGGTAACTGATGGAAGAAATTGCTTAATATGATCAGAAAGGAGATATTTTGATTACAAGTAATTGAATTGAAAAATGACATAAGAAATCAAGATTCAGAATTGAATAGTTGGCTCTGAATTCCTGTTCAGCATATTCCCGGACTACTGTATACCAAGTCGAAGACAAGTATTACTTCTTCCTCAAGTTCCTGTCCTTCAGCAGGTTAAATGTACAAATGTATTAATTTTCCATTAATGAGACATGTCAATTATTGTGCATTAGAAAGTACTGGAATTGGATAACTTGCATGCATTGTCAGATATGTTTTAGATTACAATACATGTATTTCATCAGGTATTTTTTGTCATAAATTATGTCGATTAGTGACTTACCATCAATTCGTGATATAAATAAACTTCTTGTTCAAGTGCTTGTGCAACAAGTACATCATCAGAAAACTACTTAAGATTTAGAGGACACTTATTGGACAATATTATCTAATCAAAATGCATAATCATGCAGGTGTAAATCTAACCCTACAATCAATTTGATGATCTACTTGCTTTGTTATGTTGAATGTTGATTTAAAATCCAACCTAGTAGCATAAAATATTCTGCAAAAATTTACTCAAGATTCTGAAATATATATTGATCATGTCTGACAGAAAAAAACCTAGTCTAACACCTATATCTTGTTGATGTCACTGTGAATCGGATCTCATGAATTTAATGGTAGGTGACCGTGTCCAGCTGAGTTTGAATGCAGTCATTGTTTACATGTTGAACAGTACACATGTATGCTGTTCTTTGAATGTTTGTTTTTAAGAAAAACATAATTGATATTATTATGTAATTAAAAGTTTATGAAATCAACATATTGAATTTATTTAACAAAGCATATTAAATTGTTTTGTATATTTGAAAATAATCGAAAGGTGACCCAAATTAATATAATGATCTGTATGTGACAAAAAGTGTGCAGACTTTATAAGCGTGGCCTTGACACTGATAAAAGGAACACACTGTCACCTTAGTGCAGTAATGGGTTAACTCCAATCAAGAATTGAAAAGAAAAATGTATACATACATTTGTTAATAGAAAACTATGAAAAGAAGAGAAAAGTAACTTGATTTGGAAATTTTGTATTGTATAAGTTTTCTGTAGTTTGAAGTAGTACTAACTGTACATGTAGTAAATTCTTCTTACATATACTTGAAAAAACTTGCATTGTAGCCGGACATTTCCCATAAGTGTGCAAGCATAAATTCTACTGAATGAATTACATATGTAAACCTCTACTTATAAAGTTCAAAATGTCAACTCATAATTATAGTAAGAAAATTTATTTCCTGGTAAAAGGTTGTTATCAATTGAAAATCTGGCTGCTGACTTGACCTTTTCAGATTTAAAAGTACCCTAAATTGAGGGAGTAAAATAGTTTCTAATTTTGCTTGACTGATTAGTATCAAATTTATAATCTACAGGAAAGATGAAAAAAAGTTGCTACATGTATAGGTATTTTATTGTCATTAGACTTCAGTGCTGCTGGTTGTCTTTTGTTGTTGTTTTTTCAGTCATTTTAGAATGGGTTCCAGCATGACCGCTTAATCTTTTATGTAAAAAATATATGAAGGTTGACGTCTGTGTCATAAGTTGAAAGGAGGAGAAAAAATACTGGCTCTCTAGTGTTTCTACACCCCCCCCCCCGCCCCAATATTTTACATCGGAATAAAGGCTGATTCCCCTAGCCTAAAATTATAGGGGTCATTTGAGAAAAAAGGGGGCCCACACTTAAAATGAACATCAAATTCAAATAAGGTATTGTATCTTTTAAGTTACTTGTTCACGTACCATATTTAGACCAAAAACGGTTGCAAAATTCCAAAACAACTCAACTAAAAAAATGACATTAGCATTGATACAGACTCAATTTTAAGAACTGATTGGAAAAGAAACGCGATGACATAATGTTCAAAGAAAAGTATTAATCTTATTTTAATGTTACCAGGGATATTTGATAATGTTCAGTTTTTTAATCAGCGCCCGATATATAAAGGAAAATCATATTTTGAAATTAGCTTTGTTTATGAATAATATAAACTTACAATAGTCGCTAAAAACATTTACCCTTCTCAATGTATCCAAGCGAAAAGCAAAGTGTCAACAGGTGCTAAGACACTGTATATTGACATACCGGTACCTTTGATCTTTTGTCAGGGCAGCAGTTTTTACGTCACGCTTAAGATGTCTGTGTTGATTAATGATATGCACAATGTTTTAGCGCCGACCAGCCAAAGACCAATCAAAGTTAATTTACTTAATTGTCAGACACTCCCTAGCCAATCGTGTTTGATTGCTCCATCTTTAAGACTTTTTTAATTGGATGGAGGCGTGTTCGTAATAATTTATGCACACTTCTCTATAATTAACTCGCACTTTTCACAAATATATATATATTTTTTTTCCTTTGGAAAGTTATTACATATTTATTTGTTTTGACCGTGAAAAAACTATAACTACACGCAGGTATTGGATTATCTGTGACGATTTGTTTTGCTTATAAGAACTGTGACTCAAAAGTAAGTAATAGTTACGGTACGAAGAACAAGTCTACATAGTATTTACAGACGCGGACCGAGAGAGCGTAGCGATAAAGGTTTTAAATGGGTTCCCGAGTGCGGTAAACTATCTTACCAACATGCTCTTGTTTTTCACTACAAACTTCAGTTATTAATATTATTCACAAGAAACTTCTTTTATGTACTTAATCAGGTTTAAGAAAGCATTCTAATGTCATTTAGGGCATTTTCTATGAGTGCGCCCGTTGGGCCCACAGTTGATTTTGTTTTGCGCCGGCGGCCTTTTCAGGGGGTCAATGGCGCAATGGCGCGCTCTAGATTGAACACTGCATTCTTCACCATAGAACCGCAGACTTAACAGCAGCAGACTTATACCTGAAATACAGTCTAAAGTTGTCCTTATAGATAGCCTCTATGTACCAATGGTCCTTTCATGTTCAATTGAATTGAAATTGAAAAATTTTATGAAATTTTGGGGTAAATTCAATAAAAAATTTTGGGAATTTGATTTCAGGTTTACCCCATTTTCTGATTTATCGTGTTTTACATGTATTTCCCCTTCAGAAAGCCATATAAGTTGTTCTGAAAATTGAAAAAACAAATCACTGCTCTCAACTTAATGCAAATACATGACAAACATGTATAATGATAAATAATATATGACAAGATATCTGTCACAAGTTTAAAGTGAATTAATTACTAATAACTTGATTAACCACTAATTGATTTATGTAACTTTGAATACATACATGTACATAGTTTACAGCATATTACTCTCCTGATGTAATAAATAGTTAAGTACATATTATTAGCCAACATGGATAGTTAATAAGCTACGTTTTAAAGCAGGGTGCCTGCAAATTTAAACTGATTTTCATGAAAATATTAAAAATGTATTTTAAAAGTAAAATATTGTGAAGTGAACAAAGAAAGTTATTTAAACATTACAAACGGCACTTACAATCCACGTGAAAAACAAAGTTTAAAGCAGCACGCCTCCTGATTCATACTAATTTTAATGAATATTTTAAAATGTATTTAAAAGTAAAATATTGTGAAGTTGACAAAGAAACTTGCTTAAATTTACACATTGCAAGCAGCATTTACAGTCCATGTTAAGCACCCAAAAGAGGTCAAAATATGCAAAAACACCCCTTTTTAGCTCAACTATTCGATAAGAATAAGTACATGTAGAGCTATTGTAGTCACCCGAGCGTCAGCGTCGGCGTCTGCGTCGGCGTAACCACTTATGTTAAAGTTTTTGTAATAGTTTTAATATTTTCAAAGTCCATTGACATATGGCTTTGAAACTTTGCACACTTGTTCACCATCATTACCCCAACCTATAGACAGGAGGAGGTAACTCTATCAAGCATTTTGACAGAATTATGCCCCTTTTTCGACTTAGAATTTACGTTAAAGTTTTTGTAATAGTTCAAATATTTTCAAAGTCCATTGACATATGGCTTTGAAACTTTGCACACTTGTTCACCATCATTACCCCAACCTGTAACAGGAGGAGGTAACTGTATCAAGCATTTTGACAGAATTATGCCCCTTTTTTGACTTAGAATTTACGTTAAAGTTTTTGTAATACTTCAAATATTTTCAAAGTCCATTGACATATGGCTTTGAAACTTTGCACACTTGTTCACCATCATTACCCCAACCTGTAACAGGAGGAGGTAACTGTATCAAGCATTTTTTTTTACTAAGCACTAAGAATAGTCGAGCGTTGCTGTCCTACCGACAGCTCTTGTTAGTCCCTACCGGTTTACCGGAGGGGACTTTAGGTTTACCGTCTGTCTGTCTGTCAGTCCGTCCGTCCACAAAACTGGATCCCGCGATAACTTGAAAAGTACTGAAAATATTTTTATGAAACTTGATATTTGGATAGATGGCAGTATGGAGATCATGCACGTCATTTTGTTTTCTTCCTATGTTGAATATTCTGGTTGCTATGGCAACAAATAGGCTTAAAATATGGCCAATTTTACACATAAACTGGATCCAGTGATAACGCAAAAAGTACTGGAAATATTTTTATGAAACTTGAAATATGGGTAGATGGCAGTCTGGAGATTATGCATGTCTTTTTTTTTCTTCCTATGTTGAAAATTCTGGTTGCTATGGCAACAAATATACTGAAAATATGGCAAATTTTACACATAAACTGGATCCTGTGTTAACGCAAAAAGTAATAAGAATATTTTTATGAAACTTGTAATATGGGTAGATGGCAGTCTGGAGATTATGCACGTCTTTTTCTTTTCTTCCTATGTTGAAAATTCTGGTTGCTATGGCAACACATAGACTGAAAATATGGCAAATTTTACACATACACTGAATCCAGTGATAACTCAAAAAGTACTGGAAATATTTTTATGAAACTATAAATATGGGTAGATGGCAGTCTTGAGATTATGCATGTCTTATCTGTTCTCCCTATTTTGAAAAAATATTGGTTGCCTTGGCAACAAATAGGCTTAAAACATGGCAAATATAACATTATTTGTGATTAGTCAAAAAGAGCTAAAATTTTTTTATGAAATTGCATCTTTAATTCAAGAGTTATCTCCTCTTTAAGAATTTTGCTTTTAAAAATGTTTTATTTTGGTAACAGGGATGTTTCAAATATTAACTTTAGAGTGTCCTTCAGTCCGTCTGTCTGTCTATTCATAAAAACTGTTTCCTGTGATCACTTTTAAAGAATTTTTCCAACTAATTTACTTAAAATATAGAAAAATTGAAACATTAGTGAATGGCCAATGGCCCATCAGAATGTTGATGGGGTTCTAACCGGTAGGGGACTTATGGATTGCTTGCAATACTATGATAATTGCTTGTTGCTTTAGTCATACATACATGTATAAATATGATGATAAATACTGAAAAATAAGTCATTAATCACACAAAACTTATTAATTATTACATGAACCATGAATTGTTTTACTTTTCTTAAAGTTTTAAAACATTTTTGTCAAGTTTAAGTTCCTTGAAATTTTTTTCTAATCTGGAGGCATAAAGCTTTAAATTTGGTCTTAAAATTGAGCCTAACAGTGTTGTTTTTTTTGTTTAATCTGAGTTCAAGCTATCAGATATTTTAAGTTAAAATGTTAAGTAATTAATTAACATAAATTCCACAATTATATACTGGTGAAAGAATAGGTACTAGGGAAATTTGCATTTTGAAGGAAATAAAAAGTGACCCTTTTAAACTTCAACCTTAATTACTTTGTACTTTAGTAGTTCAGTATCATAAAAACATTCAGTAAATAAATTAAACGTGATGACAGGCACCTTTTGAATTAAATTATGATTGCCACCAGAATGAATAGTTAAAATATCTGTAAAATCCCCATTGTGGCTGAGGGGTTGCCTTAAAAAGTTAAACATTTCAGTCAACGTTTATTCCTGACAGATCATGAAAGACGCGACTAAATAGACTTGAATTACTGGAGTCCTAAAATGCATCTCTTAGCTCATGCGGATGAGGTGATTTTGACCTCTGATGTTGATTTAAGTTTGTAACACCCGAGGTTAGCCGAAATCACCTTTCCTGTTTCAATGGCAATAATAAGCTAAATTGTATTGATGCACTGCTGTAAAACCAATAAAACATACAAACAAAGATGCTTTGATGTTTGTAGATAATTCTTCTGATTATGAAACTGTTTTGCTATACCATTCAGTCTTGGTAATACTCAGTATACCCATAACCCAACAGTTACATCTTGGTTAAACCATTCATTGCTGTATCCTATTACACCAGTCATTTTGTATTAACTAGTGCCTACACTCTCCTCCTTTTATACAAAAAAATACATGACATGATTTGTTCATAGTGGCAAAAAAATAGTATATTATGTTTTAATTTGAGAAAAAAAGTAACAAAAAAAACCCTAAAATAAACAAAATCAAGAGCACAACACATAAGAACTCAAGATGTGGAACTATGCAAACTCAAATTTATCCTATTTATGGATGCTCAATTGCCAAATAATGGAACACATTGATCTGACATCACAGGAGACTATAAGTGAATAAGTCTGTTATCATTTATATTAATTATTAATGGTTTATATTAATTTTTAATACAATACTATTATGCAATTACATACTAAAGTATATGTATATACAGCAGATATCAATCAGCCATGGGAGTAATTGATAATTATAAAAATATTTTTATTTTTCTCTGACCTTTGGTTGCAACATTTTCAGACTAACATGACACAGATAAAAAATTTTTTTATCTGGTTTATTGTCAGCTTCAGTTTATTGTCTGCTTCATGGTTGCTTTAAATTGGTCTAGATGAATTAATGTACCCCAAAATTAACATCTTTAGGTTCCAAGTTCAAAGCCAGATCAACCATAGAACTGATGTCTTGGAATAGTAATGGGGAAAATTTACAAGGAGTGCTATATGTTTAAGAGATAGTGTATGCAACTGTTCAAGCTTTATTTAAAGTCTTTAATATATATATATATAGATATGTAGTATTTATATATATTGTAAATAGGAAATTACTTTGAATAATTAAAGGACTTTTGTCGGATGAAATTGCTTACCAATTAATAGACAGGAAAGACAAACTCACTACAGATTTTATCTGAGCTTTAAGTCAAATGACTGTGTGAGAGTGTACTACATTGTATGTTCATGGCCAGATATACATTTTAAATTATAATATTATTTGTTTCCAGGGACTTTTGTCATTGACTGGGGTTGTCATTAAATGTTTTCTGGGATGGTCTATTTTGAATTTGAAGCATCAGATTTTGTTTTATTAAATGTAGAAACCAGAGTGTTTTCAAATTCTTATGGTGGCTCAAAATGCATTTGAAATTGGTATTTTGGCCTTAATTGGTTACATGTACTTATGACAAGCCCCTGCTTTCCTAGCTGTTTCTGTGGTCCATCATTCGTACATTGTATACAGTACGTGAAATTATAAATGCGGTAATGTGAAGGTAGCAGCTGCCTGAATTATTGCCTATTGACTAACAGTGGCTTTAATATTATGCCATATTGCACAAATAAAGTGAGCATGGATTTTTCAGATGGAAAACTAAAATGTTGCCCAATGACCTCTGGATCACAGGTTTTAATCATTTAAGAGCCATTGTACAAACATTACACTTAAAATTTTATGTGATGAAATTAGAGCCTGCAGGACTGGTGAGTTTAAGCAAGAGGCCCAAATGAGGAATGGCATAATGTGACTTCTGGAAGTGACAGAGTGTGGCTTATAAATATTAAGAAACTATATTAAGAATTAATGATTGTTGCCAGAAACAAACAATATTTTAATATTTATCAACCAATTCTTGGCCATTGTGATGTACAATGTGAATGGTATAATGTACACTGTATATATTATAAGTAGATAAGTGAGAGGTAGGTGTTTGATAGGGTCATCACAGCACTTAATATCATTTCCGCCTCTAATCGTCACTGTATCTTTATGTGTACATGTACAGATCATATTGTTCTGAGGACTTGACTTCCACTTTCTTAGTATTGGCCTTGAACAGACTATTAATTATCGCCACCTAAGCCCTTGTAGTGCACTAGCGTGTTAACTCTAGTATTTAATCTCTTACTGCACTAAGGTGACAATATAATGTTATCTATGTTATCTGGTAAAAAATTCTATTTTGCTGTTGAAAAAGATATGTTCAATTAGTTCATATAAAATTATAGTTTAGATTATTCTAAAACTTACTGTAAAGTAAACCTGTCTGTAGATTAGATTAGCAAAGTAAATATTTTGTTAAGTGCACTCACATTTCTTATATCAGTAAGATTGAATTTAAAATTCCATGCCAAGATTATCTTGAGATAACTGTTTTTTGTTGTTGTTCTTTTTTTCTTTGTAAAATCCAATTCAGTCCAAAATGTATTCTTTATGAGTTCAGCTGCTTGTTGTTAGGATAGTCAAAATGTGTTGACTTGCAACACCTAGATTCAGAGATACTTTTGCTGAGGGTCAGAAATTATCTCCCTTTTAGAGGGGAGTACATGGAGAATAAATTTTGGACAGAATGGGCGACCAGAGTTCCATTCACAGGGCGGCAGGCCACTTTCGTTTCCTTTCTATGGTCGTTTGCACTCAGTACCTCTGCTCTGGCATGTACAGAAGTTATCAGTTCCTTGAGAAATTGAGATAAACTGCTTGACAGCCTGCACAGAAACAATTGAACGACTATACCATGCTCTGAACTAAACTAAACTACCAGCACTCAGTGCTGAGATTAAAATAAATTATAACTGGTGTTTTAAAATTTTAGAAACCATCAATTATGACTTGATGACTTCACATTATAGTCATTTATGTTTGTATATTTCAGATCTGGCAAAGGCTCAGAAACAGTTTTCCAACAGTTTAATGGATTTTAATTTTGAATGTATTGGACAGCAACAGACAGACGATGAAAGATTAATTTGTAAGTTAAAAATATTTCTGAACCGATATTTGGTTACATATTCTACACAATTAATTGCATTGGTATGTACTTATAATAATATTTTGGATTATAATTTAAGGTCACCCATTTTTAGCTCGACTTAACGAAGTATATGGAGAGCTGTCCCTCTCGCCCCGGCGTCCGCATCCAGATTTCAGATAAAAGTTTTGGTGCAGTAAAATATTTTTTACTATAAATTTTTCATTTCTTAAGGTATCAACTTCAAATATATGTTCCTAATATCATCAACCACATCTAATGTGACAAGGTTCATAACTCTAGCACCAATATTTTCAGATTTATCTTCCTTTGAACTTAGAATTTTCCTAAAAAATATTATATTTTTACTGTTGCCTCTTTTTTTTGAAGCGATCAACTTAATACCTTCAATATAATTATGTTCCTTATCATCAACCACATCTTATGTGACAAGGTTCATAACTCTAGCACCAAGAATTATCTCCCCATTAACTTAGATATTTTTTACTTGAAAAATGTTATTTTTTACTATAACTTCTTTAGTTTTAAAGGTATCTACTTCAAAGTTCAAATACGCATTCTTTATTATCAACCAGATCTTATGTGACAAGGTTCATAACTCTTGAAGCAATATTTTCAGATTTATCTCCCTTTGAACTTAAAATTTTCTATTTAATTAGTGGAGCTTCGCTGTCTCCTTTGACAGCTCTTGTTATGTAAGTTATTCATCTTAGAAATTGTGATCTGACAACAGCCCTCCTTGACAGAAGCAGTGTTTTCAAGTGACAACTTGTTAAGAGTCGAGTGCAAATCTAAAAGTTTATCAGTTATTAGTCACTTTATAATAATAGTAAAGGAAGAAATGAACTAGGTTAAACAACATGTCAACTACATTGTAATAGGTTAAATTAATATTAATGTACTATTTTCTATCATGATCTGCAATGATCTTCACAAGGAAAATAAGAAATGTTAAGTTGAAGGGCCGGTTAATGCTATTTTTGAGAACTTTCATTAATTATGCTAATCCAATATACTGCATGACTAACAAAGAAACACAGGTACAATATTTTTTGACCACATTTCCGTACCTCAATAATACGGTATTTTCATCGATTTTTTTTTTTTTTTTTTTTTTTTAGGACTAGAAAAAAACGGTAGGGTCGGCGTATATTATTAGGTAGGGTCGGGTGACCCGATCCAAAAAAAATTTTTTTTTTAGGCCCAATGAAGACAGTCATTATGCCATATAATATATTATTCAACCAGGAGTGATGTGTGAATTAAACTCAGTTATTGTGAAAATCAGCTAAATTTTGTATTCTTTGTAGAGGGTTGTAATAGAATGCGAAATGGACTCCATTTCGCGAAATGAACTTACCGCCTACGAAATGGACATTTGTTTGTTTAACCATGATGAGTAATATTATTTTTTATTAATTTATGTTTAACATATGACATAAAACTACAGATTGAACCAGTTAAAATTACTATTTTCCTATTTTATAGTCATATTTCTGAAAATAATCTGGCCTCTACGAAATGGAGTTTTCGGCCACGAAATGGAGTTTTTGCTTACGGAATGGACATTTGCTTTACAAATTATGGTGTAACTGACATGTCACAAAGGGTATCTTTTCTATTCACTTACGTTTATTCTGGGACGACAAAAATATTTTTGTCCCAGGTTAAACATATGATATAATATAAAACAGAATCTTTCTATTTGAAAGACCATGTATAAAACACTGAACTATGTGGCATTATTATACGATTATTTTCAAATGTAAAAGCATAAATAATGAAAAAAATATTAACAAAATTGTTTAAATCGTAATTATATGTCATATATCACTTGTTCATTATTAAAAATGATATTAAATAGTACACTTAAACCAAAATTAAAGAGACAAATGTCCATTTCGTAGTCGAAAAGTTCATTTCGCGAAATGGAGTCCATTTCGCATTCTATTACTACCGCTTTGTAGATATATCTTGGCATTTTAATTTCTCAGCTGGAAAAATAAAGCTTTAAAAATAGAAAGCGAGCCGAGTGCAATGCTATTATATTAAAAGTTCAATGGAAAATCTCTTCTAATTCTGGCATCGTTCTAATCGTCTTGCATTTTCTTCGATACCTGTTTTTTTGCATTTTCATGCTGTATTCACTGAAAATAGACAGCTCAAGCTGTGCATAGTGAAACTTGAATGCACATTAAAACTGTATAAAGATAACGCCTGAAAGAATAATGCATGCTGGGATATTAATCACATATCTTACGTACAGCATTGTCGGAAATAAATTCAAAATTTTACACTAACTGATAAAGACTGAGATGTAGTAAGCATTTTCATAAAATACAAATATATTTCCCATTTCTGTAAAGTTTCTCTTTGATTCAGATTTTTTTTATCAATCAGTGTGATGTTAATGCATTTAGATAAGAAAAGAAAGTGAAAGTTTAAAAGAATGATACTGTAAATAAGGATTCTGAAAGGTGTTCTTTGTAATTGTCTTTCTTTTTTCTCTCTAGTTGTTACTGGTGGTAGGCTGAGTGTTTGTTCTGACAGGTTTAAGTGTCTGTTGAAATGTGTTACTGTAAATTGTTTGAGTCTGTTTGCCAGATGTCAGATTTTAGCAGAAAATGTAATTATTTATTTGAACTTTTTAGAAAAAAAAAAAATTTTTTCTGTGTGGCTTAAATTTTATGTTGTTTTAAAATTTTATTTACCAGTACATCACAATATTGTAAAGAAGAACATTTTTCTGTACTATAGTTAATATGAACTCGAATGATATTTGAAAATGAAATTAAATGTAAATATATTTTCTCCTTTATTTAATGCAACTTTTAACAAAGACTTAAAGAGTCCTGCCTGTGCCACAAGTTCCTTTTTTTGTCTGCATAAATCAGGGGCTTAATGTATGGGGTTAATAATGATTTGTACATTTACTGACAAAACTGTTAAGATTTCCATTTTCTAAAAAAAAAAAGAAAAAAAAAAATTTTTTAAATTTTCACAATTCTTTTATGGCTGCATAATAAATGTACCTGACCAAAATTTTAATTTTAAAAGCAAGGAATGTTGCAAAAAAATAAAAGAAAATCACAATTGTGAGAAAAAAAATGCACGGGAATTTAATTATACCCCGACCAGCAGTGTATAGAATATGCTCAGAAAATTTATAGGTGTATTAAATTATGCAATAGGTAAAAAGAGAATTAAAATTCAAGTTTTGATGAAATATACCATTAAGTTTGAATTGTAATACAACAATGCAATTGATAACTTATAAAATGTTCAAAATACCTTAAAATGCATCATAAAGATAAGGATAATTGCATGATAATAATATTTTTAGTAGAATTCTAACGTTATTAAGATTTACTTTATCAGTCTTATTATCATAAATCTTTGGCAATGAAGATGTAACAAATACAGAGGAATGAAATTGAGAAACATTTTAATATATGTGTTGCATTTTAGCTCACAGCTTACTTATATACAGTGAACTTAAAATTCTTAAATCGATAAAAAATTAAAAGCAGTTCTTAGGGTTGTTTACATGTAAATAACTTGTAAATTTAGATTTACCCAGCAAGATTTGTGATAAATAGTCTGGAAGGTGTTTTCTCTGTTAATTTTATAGATTTCAGTTTTAAAATGCTGAAATAGTTTTGAAACAATTAAAGCTAGTCATTTAGTTTCGGAGGAGAAGAGTAAATAGTATGAACTCAGGTTCAATCTTACTCCATTTAGTATCCACCAGTACAGTGAGTCAGGTCTGAGCTGAAATGATTGAATAAACTTTTTACTGTATGGAGTCAGGTCCGATAAAAAATACTTGATTGAGTAGCCATCTGTATAGAGTCAGGCCAGAAATTACAAGATTGACTAACCCAGCCACAAATACAGTACGTTTTAGGTACAATAGAAAAACCTATAAAGCCCCACAATATAGTATCAATAGGGTACCTGCTTCTAGTGTACTTTATTTTATGGAGCAAAATTTAACATTCACTCAAACAGGGGGAAGTACACTTAAATTGCAAGTCAGAAGGGGATTAAGTTACGACCATTATTTAAAAATACAGATTCAGTTTAAAAGCTACTCAATTGAGAAGCCATTATAGTAAGAAGTCTAGTTAGAAATCGGATATGTGTTTAAATGACCAAGAATTTACTTCGGGTAGTAAGGAATCAATCAGGTCAGATAGCGTGGTAGAGGAATATATTATAATGATATATTGTTGTTGAAAATAAACTTTCATGTATTAATTTTATATCTCTGGAGAAGATATTTTACTATTAATATTTCAGACCATACATTCTGTTGCTCTAGTGATAACTTGTATAATTGCCTTGCTGGAAGTGGATAAATATCCCTGGGAATGCCAAGCTTTACTTAACCCCAGTGATTTCTTGATTAAATCTTTTGAAAATCCATTTTATCAGATTATTGTAAGCAGATAATAAACATCATAGAGCTTCGAAAACTTGAGAAAAAAATATATATATCGGTCAATGTTTGATAATCTGAAATGGTTTGGAACTGTTCAAACAACACAGATAACAGAAATATGGATGGTGCTTTTGAGACTTCACAGGTTGTGAAGTATTCTAAGACTTGTTTGTGTTATAGGAAAATATTTAGAAGAGATTTTCGAAGAATTTTCATGAATTTTGTTTTTCCAATAACCAGCACAGCTAGACTAAAACTGTTGGACTTTGCCAAGTTTTATTTTGACTAGATTTTGAGATGTGATGCTATTAAAGCTGTATTCTTTCTGAATAACAATGGAGGTCAGAGTTGGCCTCATGGTTATTTATAGTGTCCCCCTCCGTCTCAACCGAGGAATCATTGGTTTGAGCCGTAAGAGCACATCAAGCATTAGAAGACGTAGGAGTGGCTTAAATAAGTCACATAATATGATTCCTTTGAAATCAAACTATATTTAAGAAATAATATCAGTCTTTAAAGCGGTGTTTATCGGCTATTTAACACAGGTTTGGAGTTTTGATGCGTAGGAATTGATACAAGTAGTCCCTTAAACCAGTGTTTATTGGCAGTTTAACACCAGTTTTTTTCCTTCTTTGTCTATAGTGACAAAATCACGTGGAGTGTTAGGATATATATTAACTTTTACTATATGCTAAATAAACTTATTTAGAATTGAAAACATCTCACATGTAAGCAACATTTGACTGGATTTTAATTAACATAATAGAATGTTTAATGATTGTAAGTAAAGCACTTCATGGGCTGACGGCAAGTTTTCTTGATATCTAGAATTACACAATGTAACACATTATATTTACCATTAGTCAGGATAATGCTTCACCAGCCTTGAAAGTATGATATAAAAATCTGAATTTAGTCGATTATGATTCAAAAAGATTCTTTTTGACATATTTTATGTCATTATGAAATTAACTTGATAAAATTTTGCTTTGTGGCTGGTTATAAAATAACTTGAACATTTATGTAAAATTTCTTTGCAATCAAACATCATTAAAGACATTTGAGGCATGAGTTGAAAATTTCTTGCACATTTTAATTTTACAATGCTGCCTAATAGCTGGATGGTATCTGATTGCAAGAATATGGATCCTATGTTCCCAAAATATTGAAATAAAAACCCCTGCTAAGTCTGCCAGTTTGCAAAGAATTCAGGTTGTAAAAACGAGTAATGGGAAAAAAAATTGCATTTAGAATAATTATCGGATGAATTTACCCCGGATATAACATATATATACTTATGTTCTTCCAAGACAACTGGATTAGGAAAGCTGCCCAGTTCTTACATGACTGAAACACGGACAAATACAAGAATATACCTTGTAAACAAAGTCCAACGGTTGCAATGTTTAATAAGTTCATGTCACAGGACGATAAATTGTATACTTGTTTAATAATGCATGAATAAAGAATTATGAATATTAGAACAAGTGTCATTGTATTGGAAATCAAACAATTATGCAACAAACATGAAATATCATGTTATGTAAAAGTAGCAGAAAAAAAAGTCAATTTTCATTAAAAGTCAAAGCTACCATTGGCAAGGACGTAAATAATTATTTGAAGTTTTATTGTTCATTTTAAACCTCAGATATTAGCGGAAGAATTGACCCATGCACCCTTTGCAGATGACTTTAAATCTGTACTGCAATGTTCACTTAAATCATTGACACTCCAATGTTCCCTAAAAATGATAATTTAAAATGATTTTGTCCTGGTTGAAAGATTAGACCAGTGAGTCCAATTAAGATAATTAGCTGGGTACCATTATAGAAAAAGACTGCAACTAAGTGCTGGATGATGACAAATTTTTAATGGCAGGGGAGATAATTGAACGTCATCTCCATTAGGGTGCTCCAAACAGACTTCCTTTATATTGACACAGTAACTCACAGTGTCAATTTTTAACAAGAAGTACCAAATGTTGTTTTTTTATGGAGACCCTAGTCTAACACTAAAACATGCATGAAGAACTTAATAAGAACCTTGTTAACATAAAACAATACACGTACTGTATGGAATGGTATTAAACATGTTATTTTAGTGATTTGTAAGAAATGGTTTACAAAGTAGTTCCATGTGTTTGGCAGGAGGTATGAAATGTTGCGTCTAGGTCATGATAGTATAACATCGGCACTTGCCGCCTTACAGAAAACTGTTAACAGGTTGCGTAGGGAAAACAAAAAATGGGTTATAATTATTCGCAAGCATTATTTAATGTGTTTACCATTACATCATTACGTAACAGGTAGGAAAGGGGAGTGTACATTTGTGTTATGAATATTTGAGTTATGTGATAATGTTGTGGAGGAGGCAACAGACTAGTGGAATGAAGATGTTGTTATTATCTGGAAAATTTTTATGCAATGAAAAGTTGTTAATTGAGAGCTGAGGGTGTTGACACCAAATTTGCATTTGTGCACTATGCATGTAGAGTGCCTAGCTGATCCGTTACACTAAACTGTCAAAATGTACAATGAAAACGGGACCCTTAATAGCACAAATGTTTGCCATGTTGAAGTTAGAAGAAATATTGTTAACCTTTGGTATATTTGTGTTCAGTTCAGTTCAGGTTGCTTTTGTGAGGGGGCATTTTTTTTGTGTTAACCAGGCATCCTTGTTGTCATTACAAAATAATACTTGTTTAAAATATCAGGAAAGAGATGCTATCATTTGGTACAGAATGTTGCATTATGTAACAAATTAATATATCAAAAGAAAAAAAAACAAAACAGTAATTGTTACTACAATTGCCAATATATAAACACCGGTCTTCTACTTGGTGCTCTCGTCTTCCTTTTTACACTCTATTCCCCACCATCCGCCTGCCCCCTCCCCCCAAAAAACAACAACAAAACAACAACAACAGAAACAAAACAACAACAAAAAAAACCCCAAAAATATAAAATTCTTAAATGTGTAAAATAGTTTGGTATCTTCTTTTAAAAATTTGTTATAGAATTATAGGATAAAATTATAAAATGATTTTCTCCTGTGTTGGTGGCCAGTTATATGGCATCCAGCTGTAGAGCGATATCAGCTGAAGGTTTTAATTTGTCTGAGAGGAATTTGATAACTATACTTCAAAGGTGCCTAAAGCCTGTAGATTTATATTGAATTATAAATACATAGATCTTTCCTCTATGCTGGTTATATCATATTGAAGTTATATAGAGTAATGATATAAACGATTTTGTTTGTGAGACCATGGGTATGATGATGATATATTACATGATGTATTACAGTGTACAATACCGATACAAATGTAGGTTTATTTACAAAATATGTTTGACCTATATTATTATGTTATATATCTATATTAAATTGAGATTTACTTTCCCTGTCTGAAGTGTGGGGGGTTATAGATCACTTTTAAATAGAGTGACCACAAAATTAAGACTCTGTGATAGAGTTCACTACTGTTCTGTCTCGTTGATGATGAAACCATGATTTTGGCTGGCGTGACAAACTCTAAATAATTGATAACAAATATTGCCAAAAATGGAAGTCCATTTACAACATATATTGTAATTGTAAGGTTATGGTAAGGTTAATTTCAGCAGATATTAGCTAAGAATCATGTAATTAGAGCTGCAATTTATTTGATAATTAATTACTCCTGCATGCTGAGCTTTTAAAAGCGATATACATGTATACTTGAAGATTATTGGATAATCAATTCACTTTTAAAGAATAGTATCATTAATTAACTTAAATCAGGTTACTATTTGTATTAATATTTATGAATCTTATTATTTTATAATCATCATGTATGCTTGCATAAAATCTTGTTCCTTATTTCAAGGGCCGCAATTTTTATCTCCCATACGGAAATTTCATTAAAAATGAAATATATGAAAATTATGAGATAGGTGAGTGTGCTAAAGGCCTCAACAGACGGTAGGATTTTGAAGTACAACACCAATTAAAACTAAGATGTACAGATAAATCTTAATGTGTGAAGGCTACTATTTTTTGATTTCGGAAACCTTATGTCTAGATGTAAGGGATAGGACATGTTCTATTTTGAAAATCTTGTCCTACCGATTTTTATAGACCTCCCACAATGACAAGTAACAGATAAGCAAATTATCTCCTGATAATGGGTGTTATGAATGAAATTCCAGAACAATTAGGGCTAAAAGGTAAACATAGTAGTAAGATGGGGTAAAAATGATGTTGAAAAACTCTTCAGGAGACCCAAAGTTGTGTTATGTTTGAATCCCAAATTATTCCGAAAATGATTATGTCACGGTATTGAATTGTTCTCTAATTAGGGGAGGGGAGGTAGTTTGTAGGCGGCCAGATAGCTTAGTCAGCAGAGCCGCAGTACGGTATTCTGAGGGTCCCAGGTTTGAGTCTCGGTCAGGCTTCACATTAAAATTTTTTTTTTTTAAATGGATGTCTTTCAATCATTACTCATGGCGAAAAAAGTATTTAGTGAGTAAATGTATGTAAAGGATCAATGTAAAGGGGTCCTTTTTAGGGGAAACCTCAGATGATTCTTACAGTGTAGAATTACCGTCTGAATGCAAGTGTTGTATAGCTTTGAAAATTGTACATCTTTTCTCTAATTAGTGCTGTACAACTAAATCCTACCGTCTGTTGAGGCCTTAAGTCACCTTTTTTTATGAAAATTACGATAACCTCAGTTGTTTGATTGTACTCAGCGTTTAACTATACTATTTTCAAAACTAATGTCACGAGAGAACGACAAATCTACTTCACATGTTATCTCAGTCACGATAACTGTATTGACATTTGGTTCACAAAGTGTTTGTTTTAAATGATCTCATTGTATTTTTATGATCTTCGATCATGATCTTATGAAACAAGTCTTCAAAAATTGGTATGTGTGAGGAAATTTTTCTAAGAGAAAGAATTGATCATAATTTTAAGTTGCAGCTTTTACCATACATCATCATCCATAGTAATCTTATTTTTTCGGAAAAAAAGAAATTTAAGCAGATGGAGAAAGAACTAGATGTTATCAATGTATAACTGATAATTCTCTAATGGTTTGTCCAGCTATGAATTTTGAATTTTAATTGGTCCATTATGATTATGTAAAAATGAATTAAGGGGTTTTCATATTGAAGACAGTGCTGAAATTGTGGAGTTTCTTAGCATACTTTTAGTATTAGCTGGGTTAACTGGAATGACACTACAGAAATAAATATATCTTGTCTTGTTTCTCTTAAAAGTTAAAACTTTCATGCTTGAAATTTTCATTATGTTGACAAAAGAAAACAAAATGTAATTTCACCCCTTCTTGGCTGCCATCCCCATTTACAGAAAAAAAAATGCAAATTTCAAGCATGGAAGCTTAAGCTTGTAACTTGAGTTCAGGCTTAACCTGTACTGTTAGGGAGTCGAACCGGTGTTGCCCAGTTCGCATTCCAAAGTTTTACCTATTAAGCTAACTCAGGATGGTACACTGACAATTGCAGGGCTCAGAAGAGCTCCCTTTATGGTGCTGATATTGGGCAAGACATCCCCTAAGTTAACCAAAATTTGCAAATTGGCATTTTCTAAGAGTTACGAGTTTTAGTTGTTACCATTCTAATCTTGTGTTGGAAAAAGAAATTCAGGCTGTACTTCAGCATGTACAGAAATGATCAGTTCCATGGTAAAGTTAAGGCAACCAGTACTCAGGTAAACTGCTTGACAGCCTGCCCAGGAACGATGCTGACTGGATGAACTGTGCTCTGGTAAATTCAACGTTGCTTACTTCCATGATCTGGAGGGTAAACACTAAACTACCACAGCAATAATTGTTACTTCAATTGTTATTATGAAGATATGAAAGCATATGATTTTGGTTATTATATGCTCTGGGATGGTACTGAAAAGCAAGTGGGTTATAGCAAATCAATATAGGCCTATTTTCTGGGGAAATTTGACCTATCAATGATTGTGAAGAGGAAATGAAACAGTGTTGGTGCAATTTCCATTATATTTATTTCGATTAATAATAAGTTATGGCAATCAAACCATATTTTCTCCACAGACTTGTTGTATATTGCAATAATATTCATTAAAGTCAAGTGTATGCTTTTTGCTGAGTCTGTAACATATATAATATAAAATGTATTCTTTTGATCAACCTTTTAATCTGCTAAATTTTGCATAAAAGTCTTTTATAGTCTATCCCCCTGCTTATAAAGAATGGATCCCTTGTTTGTTGATCTAAGAGATTTCAATATCAAAATGTATAAAGATATATATATATATATCTCATATATATATATCTTTGCTGCATGCAGTTTACAAAATATAATGCCAAAATGCATAATTTTATTGTTTTTAAATTCTATTAAAATGTTTCATACATGATTGTAGCTTTATACAATTTAAACTTTTAGGATTTAATCTTAAACAGCCAACATTAAAAAAATATCCCCCCCCCCAAAAAAAAAAAAACAAAAAAAAACAAAAACAAAACAACCCCATATGATTTGTATTCATATATGTTATTAAATAAATGAAAAATTCATATATGTTATTAAATAAATGAAAATCTTTTAGTTATTAAATTGCCATTGCCCTGCTAAGTTTATATAGTCTATGATTGTATTAGTTTAAATAAGTTGAGTTAGTACTGCAGTTTGAATTTGGACCTGATCTTTGTTGATTATTATACTCATACAGTACTAAAAATTATAATTAATGCAAAGACAGAAAAAGGTAATGCCACATAGATATGCAGGTTGCTATAGGCTTAATTGCTGTGCATTCTAATGGTGTGCGTTCACACATATTAGCTGCCAGAGAGTTAAAAGATTGCATCAAAAGAAGGGAAAAAATGAGAAGGCAGATTCATGTTTTCATGAAAATTTTTAAACATACATGTATTTAAAAATAAAATATTGTGAACTGAACAAAGAAAATAGTATACACATGGCACAAAGCACTTGCAATCTATGTAAAGTATCAAAAAGACATCAAAATAAGCAAAAAAAGCCATTACCCTTACTGTGTTAGTCACACAGTAGAAATATACTGATAAATACTACAAATTCAGTCCTTAATTACACATAACTTGTAAATTATTTCATGAAATTATTTCTTGATTCTTATTTCTTGAATCTTAGTGCATTTTTCCATAAAATTTTAATTTTGTCATGATTATTTTTTAAAATATTTTCGCTCATCTTGAGGCATGCAGCCTTAAAGTATAACAAAATACCTAAATATTTATTAATGAGTTCAGTAGATATTAAATAATGATTGATGATAAATAAACAACTGAAGTTTGTCTTTATTTCAGCGGGAGCATTAAAAGAATTTGGTTCATTGATGAGCAGAATAGAAGATGAAAGAGAAAGAATGGTAAGTCAAGTAACCACATGTATAGATTTATAAATATTATATTCTGTTCCTATAGTAACACTGACATGTTGATTAACCTGCGCACTACTAAATTTTGTGTAATGGATTTGTCCTGCTTTGAATTTGGAACAGTCCATTGTGAGTTTAGGGTTTTTTTTGGATCAAATATAGAAACTTAAAGCAGCACAGTAACAAGTGTAGTGACGGTTCAAGCATTCTTGCATATGCATTCTTGCATATCGGACAGGATTATCTACAGGTTATATAGACTGGTGCTTAGGTAAAACCTGTCTTAGTTACACAAGGGGAAAGCCTGTCTTACCCTGGGGGAAAACCTGCCTTACACAAAGGGAAAACCTGTCCTGAACACCCCATAGATAAGACAAAACTGCATGCGTTAAATGATCATTTCATAACTGCAAACCTTTTAATTATGAATTGCTGCATTCTGGGGATGACATCATTTTGCCGTTTATAGATGAAGTTGTGAATTTCAACACTTTCCTATAAGAAAAAAGTGTTAAATGAAAATTTAAGTTTTCATAATTTCTGTCTGAGATCTGATTTGTAAGTAAATAAGCAAGAAAAAGAATCAAACACAAGCTGTCGTCACAGACAGGGATATCTAACTCTTGGGTAACTAGATATCCAGTGCTTTAAAGCTTATAATCTGGTGAGCTCATTATGTAGAGCTTTGGACTGTGAATCGGGTCGACCTGGGTTTGATTCCTGGAAGGTGCAGGTCACTTTCGTTGTGATTGATCATGAAATCTTTCTACGGTCATTTGCACTGTACCTCTGCTCTAGTATGTACAAAAGTTCCAGTTCCTTGCGAAAGTGAAGGCAACTAGTACTAGGGTAAACTTCTTGACAGCCTGCCCTTAGGAATGATTCGGTGGTTAAACTGTGCTCTGGAAAATTCAATGTGGCTTGATTCGGAGTGAAAACTACCAACACCACCACCACTCCAGTGCTTTTCAACTAAAGATTCTAAGCAGCTTTAACAATATAAGAATCTTATTCTACGGAGAAATTAAACATCTAGTACTTGTCCAGATAACAAACAGTTGTTTATTGGTATCCTGCTTGACTCATTGTCATTATTTAAGTTGATTAAGGAAACAATCTATTTCCTTGAAGCTGACCTTTAAACAATATTTTGTTTACTATAATCATTTCATTAACATAAGATAAATATGATTTGAGTAGGAAGCTAAAAAAACCTTTTTTTTTAACAATCTCTTTGAAGTTATTGTTAGACATAAGTAGTAATTGACTAACTCACAGTGATCACATGATATATTTATTATCATGTCCGTGTGTGTAAAAAGAAGTCAATTATCCAAACATGAACAATGACAAATCGTTATCATTTTAATATAATTTTCTGTTTGTATTTTGCACAATGATAAGTCACGGTTATTATGTTGATTTTAACCCTAAAAGGTCAATTTGTCAATGATAATATTCATGTATGCCACGACTACTATTCATTATAAAAGTAAGGTCAGCTGAATAAATATATTTGTACTTTTACTGAGCAACCTAATATAATTTTTTGGCGTACGTGGCCAAGTGGTTATGGTCTTTGACTTTAAACATCTTGCGTCTCTCTGCAATGGGTTGAAATGCCGACAGGGAACTTTGGATTCTTTTATGCGAGGAAGCCTTCCAATTAGTTTATGGAACGTTGGTAGTTCTACTGACAGGTGGGTGTTCGTGCCTGAAATAATGCAAGAAAGGGCACCTAAGATCTTCCTCCACAAGTATTAATAGTAGGAAAGTTGCCCTATGACTTTAACTGTGTTGATGTGACGTAAAACCAAAAAATAAAAAAAATCTTTTTATAATTGGTCGAAATTAGACCTTCCATATGAAAGGGAAGGCAAGTATATTTCAAGATTTTAGTAAGATAATGTGTCCAGCACCTTGTTCAACGTGTATATCCTGAAGGCCGGACCTGATATTTGGTTTAAGAGTTTAGGGACCTGTTAAGTTAGATAAAGTAAGGGACTTCAATATCAAACGTGAAACAATATTACAGTCGACAGTGAGTTTACATACTGTATATACAGACTGGCTTGTCTTTATACTGGTTACATAGTCAAACTTTTATTATCCAAGTTTCTTAAAAATTGAGGCTTAAATTTCATTTGTGCATATGAGATAATGTCCCACAACTGAAACTATCTTTTATGAGAAATTTGCATTCTTTTACTGAGAATCATCATTTATTAATGACATAATCTTAGTTCTCAATGCAAAGAATGTTAATTCAGTTATTTTATAATGCATCAACAATTCTCAAATGTGCATACAGGAGAAGGCACTTACGTTGTTACAAAGTTTTGCTAATAGTTCTTGATGTTGTAATTTTGTGGAGAGTTACTCAAAAGTAGAGAATGTCTAGTATACATGTTTAATTATGTTTTCTCAGGAAAATATCCAAACTAAATGTTGTAGGTAGAATTTTGAAGAAAAAATAAAATTTTGTTTATTTATTTATTATATATTTTTCAGCTTGAGAAAGCAAATGAGCAGTTCATCAAACCGTTGGAACATTTTAGAAAGCAACACATTGTTCAAGCAAAGGTTTGTTTTAGGTTTTATATACAGAATGATTTATTTCACCCTCAGTATTAATAGAACTATGGCAATGTTTTTTTTTGTCCAGTCTTTCTATATGTTTGTTAATGTCTGAAGACATCTTGGATATTGGCAACAGCATAGCAGAACTTTCCATTCTTATGCTGAGAAAAACATTACTGCAAAAGGAATTCATTTAGATTATTGAATTTTGACCTTGACTTCAATTTGACCTTGACCTTTGAGGTCAAGATTTCAAAATTTAATTTTATACTGACACTGTTATTATGTGTTTGTTTGTTTCATTTTACGCCTTTTCCAAACAGTATTTCAGTCATATAGGTGGGTAGTTTCCTAATCATCGTTCCTGGAGAGTTACACCAGTACTAGACTACCTTCCTCTGCCCTTAACTACCAAAGCATCTCCCGGGAATGGAACCCACCCCAGAGAGGTAACTGGATAAGAGGTCATCGACTCTAACCCCTCGACCATGGAGGCGGTTGACGCTGTTATTGTCATATGGTGACATTACATTTTAACTGGTGGCGGAAACAATTTTTTGTATGCCATAATTATGCCCCTATGAACATTACTTAAGGCAAAACAGCAAGTACACAAGTTCTATGATTGAGTTCTTTGCCTTTGAATAACTCACTTCTAAGTTTTGTACCCTTAGGTTGAAAATCGCCAATATTATTTCTTTTTGGGGGGACGGCGGGGGGGAGAGATTGTAAGGCCTTCTATTGTGTCCGCATGTGTCTGAAATAATGCCTGAATTTATAAGATTCATAGGACTTCTATTATGAATAAAAGCTGGTTTTATGTGCTACCCAAAAGTGTGGGGATATAATATCTGATAATTGATTTATTTTTTTTCATGCAGGTGTTGACCTTTAAATACATGTATATTTTTTATAATACATAAAGAAAATAAAAATAATCATCTTCTATAAGATTTCTGTAATTCCTAAGAAATATTTCTAAGAACATACAATGTAATTATATGATTTAGGCTTTGGCAGAGAAAAGAATTTTAAATTGGGAAGATACACAAATATATGTCAATCTGTGAGAGAGATATACTTATAATAACCCCGTTATAACGCTCATGTTTGTGTCCAAGGTGTTTTGAGCGTTATACCTGAGGTTAACGTTGCAACAAGGTAGAATCGTACAATGTATTATGATTCATGTTTCGTTGTATTATATTACAGGAAGGTAAGAAGGCCTTTGACAAGCAGACACAGAAATTCTGTGCATCATTAGACCGTTACTTGAGTTTAAAAACCAAAGTTCCAGATTCACAGTTACAAGAGGTGAGTGTTTTGAAAATTTCTTGAAAGTCCTCCGATTTCCTGATTACGACAGTCTCTTCATATAGCTGTTTTTCTATTGGACTGTTGATGGACATTAGTTTCAGTGTCTATTCTAGGATTTGAAAAACCGGGGGGATTTTTATTGAAAAGTGAGAATTTACTACATTTGTTGATTTTTGTGCCCCCACGTTAGTGGCGGGCATTTAGATTTACCCTTGTCCGTCCGTCCGTCCTTCCGTCCGTCCGTTCACTTTTGTGTCGCATGTAACTCAAAAAGTATTTGACCTAGAGTCATGAAACTTTACAGGAATGTTGATCAGCATGTGTAGTTGTGCACCTGGGTATTTTCATCTGGATATTTTTAGTATTTTCAGAGTAATTGCCCTTGACTTAGTAAAATTTTGCAATTTTCAACTTGTGTCGCATGTAACTCAAAAAGTATTTGACCTAGAGTCATGAAACTTTACAGGAATGTTGATCAGCATGTGTAGTTGTGCACCTGGGTATTTTCGTGTGGATATTTTAAGTATTTTCAGAGTTATTGCCCTTGACTTAGTAAAATTTTGCAATTTTCAACTTGTGTCGCACGTAACTCGAAAAGAATTTTACCTAGAGTCATGAAACTTTACAGGAATGTTGATCAGCATATGTAGTTGTGCATCTGGGTATTTTCATGTGGATATTTTTAGTATTTTCAGAGTTATTGCCCTTGACTTAGTAAAATTTGGCAATTTTCAACATGTGTCGCACGTAACTCAAAAAGTATTTGACCTAGAGTCATGTTACTTTACAGAAATATTGATCAGCATGTGCAGTTGTGCACTAGGTATTTTCGTCTGGATGTATTTAGTATTTTTAGAGTTATTGCCCTTCACTTAGAAAATTTTTGCAATTTTCAACTTGGATTTGACATAGTCATTAAACCTTATGGGCAGGTTGCTCAGCATATTTTAGATTTGCACCTGGGGTTTCGCTTGTGGATTTATCAAATATTTGTAGAGTTATTTCCCTTAACTTAGTAAAAAGATTGACAGAACAGTGACGCAGTGGGGGCACCCGTGTCCTATGGACACATTTCTAGTTTTCTTCTTTCTCTATGTAAAATTTTCCCCCTGTTTCTGAAAAAATAGGGAGGAATTCTCAAAAATATGAGTGAATCCCCCATCCTAGAATAGACACTAGTTTACTCAGGCAATGTTTTCAATTTCTTGCTCAGCCCCCTTTGCTCAATAGAAGGAACGTTGGATTTGTAAGGCGTAGGTAGCAAGTTTGATCCTCGGTTGAGGCTAAATTTCTCTGTGACAATCTATTTCAGATATAAATTGAGTCTTCTTGTCATTTGTTACTCACTCCTAATTCAGAAATCACGCAAGATTGATAGTCCAAGAAAATCGTAATTCATGGTTTAGTTTGTTAGTTATCCAGGAAAGCTGGTTTGGTTGACTAACTACAAAGGTTATGACTAAAATCGTTTTAAAATTGGCGTAAAAACTAAACACTTACACAATTTCATGTTTAATTTACCAGAAATTCAAGTTATTAGTATGGTTGAAACCAATTAATATTTAATGAACGAAAGAAAATTAATTATCTTAATTGGTTTTGATTGTAAGGAAAGGAAATTATTGGCATTAAATATGTATCTGTGCCGGTGAAATAAAATGATACATGATAATGTTTTCTCTTTCTTTTATTATGTATAATGAAATCAAGGATGGAGGTCATCAAAGACATTAGTAAAGCAGCATGCCTTCAGATTCAGGCTAATTTCGTGAATATTTTGAAAATGACTAAATATTATGTATCTAAGTAAAATGTTGTGAAGTGAACAAAGGAGGTAATATACATGATGCAAAATGTCACTTACAGTCCATCTACAGACCAAAAAGAGGTCAAAATAAGCAAAAATACCCTGTAATGAATAAGTCAAACTGTAGAAATATGGTGATAAATACTGCAAAATCAGTCATTATTCACACATAACATTGAATCTTTTTACTTCTCTTACAGTTTTATTTAAGTTTGTAACATCCAAGGTAGGTCAAAATCATCTTTCCTGTTTTGGAATCATATGACCTAAATTGTGTTGGTAAGCCATAAAACCAACCAACCAAACAAACAAACAAACAAAATAGTACATTTTCCTCAAGTTTGATTTTCTTGAAATATTTTAGCTCATCTGCAGGCACACGGCTTTGAAAGATTTTGTCAATTTGTTAAACAATCTGCACTCGTATCTGGGATGAAATTTTGTTATAATCCAATTATACCAACAAGTAAATGATAAATAAGTTCAAATATGATATACAATAATTTTTCATCCTCTCATACCTATTAAGGGGTGAGAAAATGGGAATACCCGGTTGGGGTCTCAAAAAAAGAAAGTATAAAAAAAGTTTTCTAGTATTAACTTCTTAACATATAACAAGAAATTGGTGTTGATGGTGCAAAATATAGGTAACCATATATGCCCTTCTGAATACATGTTATATATTCATTTGTATAAATTATATCTCATATATTTGCCCCACTCATTGAAGCGCAAAGGTTATATAAACATCAATATTGTCAAATGAAAATTATGTATGAAACATAAGCATTATGTTTATATATTTATATTTAAATAAATTTATGTCCACTCATCATTATAGGTAAAGCATCAAATTTGTAATTCATGGTTTGCCAGTTTAAACTTTGACTCTCAGGCGAGGGGAAATTCCTCACTGATTATTGTTATTGGACATTTAGTCTTTTGGCCATAATTATGTCCCTCACTCCTGATTGAGAAATTATTTTGAATAAGTAGTTTGTAACTTGTGGAGAAATTAATAATGACTAGTTAGTTATCCAGAGAGGCCGGTCTGGTGGAGGATCCATTGCTGAGATATGGCCAAAAATTGTGTTAAAGTCAACATGAAATGATGAACAAACAAACAGTTTAAATGATGAAAATTTTTATAATTATTAACACTGTATGTTTTTTTTTCAACAGAATGATGCTCAGTTAGAACTGGAAAGACGAGGGTTTTATGAACAGTCTATGAAATATGTGTTACAGTTACAAGAGGTGCAGGAGAGGAAAAAATTTGAATTTGTTGAAATAGTAAGTAGCGGGGACTTCATAAGAGATATGCATGGGAATGAGGGACTTTACAAGGTGATGTGCCTTTAGTCACTGTGGGTTCAACTCCTGACTGGGCCTTTTGGGCCTCTATGTGTGGAGGATACCAGCTGGTTAAGGGATGTCAGTGGTTCTACCTTGAAATAATGCATATCAGGTCTGCCTCCTGTACAAGTAGAAATTTTTCACTAAAATGCATCTTTCACTTTGTTGAGGCTTGTATTAGTGCACAAATTTGTCCTTAGCAGACATTCATAGAACTAATACTGCTTAATGTCAGGAGATTTAGTAGTAGTAGATGCTGAAATCCCTTCAAGTTTTAATGGACTGCTCCAGATTTGAAAACGAATTAGTCCATTTCACAAAGTCTGCAGGGTAAAGGTTCAAAATATGATTCCTGCCAGACATAAGTGAACATTACAATGAAATTTTGCAAGTTAATTAAGGCAGTAATCATGGCTTTATTTGAAGTATTTGAAAACATAGTAAATAAGTATTGTTTTAAATCTTGCATAAGTCTTGGAATAAGTGTATTTAATACTAAATAGATTTGCCCTGATTTAAAGATAGATCTTTAAATCTGGACAAAACCATTAATCATTTTTTGTGTCGCCTCTACGGAGTAGTGGCGACATATAGGGATCACTTCTCCGTCGTCTGTCTGTCCGTCTGTCCGTCTGTCTGTCTGTCTGTCCATCCGTCCATCACAAAACTTGTCCGGACTACTCCTCATAAACTACTGGTGCAATTTCATCCAAACTTTACAGGAATGATCAGTACCAAGTCTAGTTGTGCATATTGTCAGCATTTTCCGGTTCAATGATTTTTGTCAGAGTTATGGCCCTTTAATATTTTTTCATTTAAAAGTTTGTCCGGACTACTTCTCTTATACCACTAATGCAATTTCAATGAAACTTTACAGGATTGATCTGTAGCTCAAGTCCTTGCGCATATTGCAAGGGTTTTCCGGTTGAATGATTTTTGGCCGAGTTATGGCCCTTTGATAAAAAGGTTTCTTTTTCTGTGTGTTGCCAGATACACAAAAGCTTGTCCGGACTACTTCTCATAAACTACAGGTGCAATTTCATCCAAACTTTACAGGAATGATCAGTACCAAGTCTAGTTGTGCATATTGTCAGCATTTTCCGGTTCAATGATTTTTGTTTGAGTTATGGCCCTTTAATAATTTTTATTTTTAAAGTTTGTCCGGACTACTTCTCTTATACCACTAATGCAATTTCAATGAAACTTAACAGGATTGATCTGTAGCTCAAGTCCTTGCGCATATTGCACGGGTTTTCCGGTTGAATGATTTTTGGCTGAGTTATGGCCCTTTGATAAAAAGGTGTTTTTTTTCTGTGTGTTGCCAGATACGCAAAAGCTTGTCCGGACTACTCCTCATAAACTACTGGTGCAATTTTATCCAAACTTTACAGGAATGATCAGTACCAAGTCTAGTTGTGCACTGTCCGTCTGTCTGTCTGTCCGTCTGTCACAAAATTTGTCCAAACATGAAATTGGCCATCATGAGGCGACACATGTGATTACTGATCGCTCTTGTTGTGTGGATGATTTCAAAATGAGTACAGACTGAAAAGCGATCAGTGCAGACCATGATCCATGGCACAGACCTTATGGTTGGTTTAAACATATTTATTTAAGCTTGATTGTGAAAACAAGCAACTTATATTTATCACTTCCTGGAACCGACTAGTAATAGTGTCATATGAAGAAACATGGTCGTGACCCAATAAGGGGTTCAAACCCATGATCCCTGGGTTGAGAGGCAGACACCTTAACCACTAGGCCACCGCTCCCCTTTAACCTAATGGTTAAAACCAGTTACCATTAGCAGGCATAAAATAGATCTTTTAGAATAACTCACATTATCTGTATAAATCACATTATCTGTATAAAGTCTTGCTCATTTCTGGTGGCATTAAAGATATTTTCTCCTATAATCACTATTACTGATCAAGGAGTAAAGGAATATTTTAACTCTATTTCATTTCAGCTTCTTGTGTTCATGTACAGTTTGCTTACATTTTATCATGAAGGTAAGTGCTAAATTTTTATATCTTTTTCAAAGATTTTCATCAAGAATGTGAAATGACTAATATTATTTTGCAAATACTTGTTACCTACCCATGTTTATGTTTCCTTTGCAACAACAGGTCCCTTTATAATGTTTATATTTTCATCTTGTAAATTTCCTTATAGTTCAATGGGGCATCTGTGACCAAGTGGTTAAGGTTGTTGACTTCAAACCACTTGCCCCTCACTGCTGTGGGTTTGAATCCCAACAGGGACTCTGGATTCTTTCATGTGAGGAAGCTTTCCAGCTAGCTCACAGAATGTTGGTGGTTCTACTCAGGTGCCCGTTCATGCCTGAAATAATGCATTGGAGGGCACTTGAGGTCTTCCTCCACCAATAAAGCTGGAACGTTGCCACATGACCTAAACTTTGTTGGTGTGGCGTAAAACCCAATCAAACAAAGCAAACAAACTAAAGTTCAAATTCTATCCTTGTCTTCCGAGGTAAATATTTCATTATTCATTGCTAAATTGTTAGTGTTTCAACCACAGATAACAGTTTTCTTCACATGGTAAATGTTCACTGCCAAGTTAATATTATGTTTCTTTGCTCATGTTTTTGTTTCCCTCCTATGGTTTTTGATTCCCTCCTATGGTTTAATGTTTACATTGTCTTATTTCAGGTCATGAAACAGCTGCTGATAGTAAACCATATTTAGCCACCCTTCAACATACATTACAAAAGGTAAGTACACTACTGGACATGTGGTTTTGTCACAAAGAACATTTTCATGGGTACTTAAATTTGAGCACTGTTAATTTTTCCAAAAGGTAAAATGTAAATAATGTGATGCAAAATAATCTTACAGCAGACGAAATATAATTTCCTTGGAACTTAGATTCGTGACTTGACCTATCAACGAAAACCATGAAAATTAGTGCCCCATGAATAATGATGTTTTTGCAGAATTACATTAATTTTCTTTAGACAAAAAATAAATAAATAAATAAATATCCAGGTTTTAGATCAAATCAATAGTATAGCTTATAAAAAGTACTTACACAAAATAAAGTGAAAAAAAACCCCTTCTACTTGAGGTTTATAGACAGGGGAGGCTTCTCATACAGTTGCTCAACTCATCAAAATTGATTTGATGGTACATATAGAAGCTGGTTTTGTCCTACATTCTTCTCCTCCTTCTGTAACACTTCATTTCAGTTTATCATACACCTTATTCTGCTATCCTGGCATGGTTTCTGGTTGGTTGATTGGTTGGTCAAGATCACTTATACCCAACTTAATAAAAGACAGGCCTTCTTTTTCTCTTAGAAAAGGAATGCTTTTAGCTTGGACAATACAATATCTAAAGCATCCAGCACTGAGCAGTGAGCAGTGTCCTTGTTTTCAAATTATACCATATTCTGACAATTTCTAATCCAAATCAAATACAATGAATTGATTTATGATCTGATTTAACCTGAAATATTGACACAATATTATTCACCCATAATATTGTTATTATAGAACTGGTATAATTGAGTGATAATATTATGTCACTGTGAAAGAAGCAGACCTCTTCTTCAAAAAGCCCTCATTTTGTCACTGTAAAAGACCTATATTTGCCAAATCCAGTCTCTCCTTCAAAAGCTCTAAAATTGCTTGAAACATGAGATTAGTCTTAAGACGATAATGTGACCACTTTTATACCATGCATGTTGGATACACTTACAGAGTTTAATTTCCTCTCAAAACTTATTGATTTTGTAATGTACACCTTTTATTCCTCATGAATATTTCATAAAGCACATAAAGATGTCACTAATTGGTGTAATATTTATAAGATTTTCTGTGTTTGTACAGAGAGTTCTTGTCATGCATTCGGTAAAGATTTTTTATGACCTGCTTCAAGGAGCTATGATGTGAATAATACAGTTTTCACTTGGCATAGAGAGCTTAACTTATACGTTGGTAACAATGTCAAACTATAACAATCAGTGGCCAGTTTGTTAAGGTTGTTGACCCCAAATCACATGCATTTTACTGCTATGGGTTCGAATCCCATTAAGGACTTTGGACTCTTCCATATAAGGAAGCTAGCCAGCTAGCTTACAGAAAATTGGTGCTCTCTTACAACTGAAATAGTGCACAAAAAATACCTGAAGTATTGCTCTATCATTAAATCCTGAAAGTTTCCACATGGCCTTTGCATTGTTGCTGTGTCTTTAACCCAACAGCATTGATTCTGAAAATGTTTAAGTAGGCAGTCCATTTGGCAAGGCTCTTGGCACAGTTTGTTGTCACCTTTACATTGAATATAAACTTAAATTTCATAACAAAATTTTGTATGATTATTGTTTTATAGACACGGAACAATTTTGAGACAACAAGGGAACAGGCAGAGAGTCTGATGTTGAAAATGTTGGATTGCCGTGGCAACGTAAGTATCCAGTCAGATGTCCAGAATTTGTTGCAGGCTCAACTTCCTATTAAATCTTCTCAAGTTGGGAATAATTTTCCTAGGGAGGGGTAAACTTTTAAAATGTTACGCTTCAGATGATTTGAATTTAAAAGTTATTTTTATTTTGTGGTGATTTATTTTTTTGTTATATATTCAATGCCAGTGCACAGGTGTTAAAATTCTGTTTTATGGATAACATTTTTTTCAAAAACTTGTGCCTTTTACAGGTTAAAACTGTTGTGTAACAAAAGGTTTATATGTATCAGATATAAAAAATCAAAAGCGGTTTTCGTACACCATCTAACCAAAGTCATATGTGCCATGAAACCTGGGCTAAAGAATTGAAACTGTAAGAAATTAATCTCATATTTGAGAAGTTATATGGATGAGTTGAGCTTGCATTATCTACTGGCCTAGCATTACATATGTCTATCTGAAATATATATCCAAGAAGGAATTGAGTCATTTCAGTTAAAAAGGTTAGTTTATGCTAGTCCTGGATTGACGTGTAATTAAGATGTAACCTCCATATAAAATTGCTAGTATACTGCTTTGCTGTTTATATGGGTAGAATCATATAATTTTCATGGGTAGAATTATATAATTTTATATGTATTTAAAATCATGTAAAATTGTTGAAATTAGCTTTGTGTCTTTAGAACAATATATGGGAGATACTTTCAAATTTGGTTGTGTCTGAAAAACCATATAGAGAAGGTGTAAAATTTGGCCATATATTTGGAATTACACAAGGAAAATGTCAAATTTGGCCATATATTTTGAATTGAGCAGGAAAAATGTCAAATTTGGCCTTACATTTAGAATTCTTTTTGATAATTTCTATAGAATAACATAATGACAATGAATATAATTTAGGTTTCGGGCATAAAATAAAGTGGTTTGGGGAAGACTAGTGTCTAAGCCCTCTTTTTAACAAACTTCTTTGCAATGTACTTGACCTTCTTAAAAATGGTCTGTTGATTTTGTCTGAGATTTCAATGTCAAAATATAATAGTTATGATTAAATTCAGCTTCAACTGCTATATGTGTGTTTTGGCTGTACATGTAAAATGGAACGCGATAGCTTGATCCTGTATGACTAATGTTAGTCCACAAATTCACCATCACTCGTAGAAAGTTAAACATTGCAATGTACACGGAACATTCTTTTATTGAAAATATTTGTTCAGTCACTTGAGTTAGCTACGGAATGGGTTTTTATTTTGGCTGAGTCATCAAATTTCGATATCACAACATGCAGTGATGGCATTATTGGAAAATTGTTGTTTTTTTTGGCTGCATTCTTAGTGTATTTTGGGTGTCTTTAGTGGTAGAGCAAATTGTTAACAATGTTTGAAAAGTTAAAATTGATATTTTGAAGCCACAGTGGTCACATTTGCATGAATATTTACTGTGTTTTCCTTTTATTTTCTTTGTTTTTATTATTTTATTTCATTATTGTTTTTTTGGCTGTTGAATTCAAATTCTTGATAGCATAGAATAACATATTTATTTTTCACTGTTTTTCTGTAATGACCAATTTTGTTTAGGATAAACTGCCCATTGTTATTAATTAAAGAGGAACAATATCAAAATAACAAATTATGGCATTGATTGTAACAGTAAAGAGAGGGGCTAGACAGTTTAGTAAAGGAAAATTAGGCTCATCTTGCTCTGTACAGATGTGGATGAAGAGTCACATTTTGACTGCCAGCATCTAGAAATATTTAATATAACATAATATATAGGCCGGATAATTTTTGTGTAGAAATTCAGGTCAATTTTTATAAAATGAAAAATGAGACAAAAAATTATAATTATCCCTCCCAAACTGAGCCTTACTTTAGATGCCACTTGCCCCTCACTTTTGTATGTTCAAATCCAGCAAGGGCGTTTGGATTCTTGTTTGTAAGGAAAAATAAGAAAAAGGCCTTTGGTTTTAATTGGTGCCTGGTTTGGCCTGAAATAATGTAATGGATGAGTGCATGGCGTCTCTCAACCATGGTAGTCCTGAAAATTGCCTTATGTCACTTCAACAGCTTGTTAAGTAAATTGAAATCTTTTAGGGTATCAGCTTTCCAGTAATATTTTAAAATCCCCAACCAACCTCTTAGGATTTAAAAGTTAAGGCCCTATCCATCTACTTGTAGTTTGAATTGTGCTTAAACAATCCAGTTTGTTCATATTTGAAAAAATTTAATCCCATATAGTATTCTTAAACCTTGGAAAACTTGGATTTACCCCAAGCCTGCTTTTGGCAACTATTGGACCTCTACCCGTGTAACCAGTGCAGACCAAGAGCTGCTGGCACATACATACTGTCTTATCATGGTCTATTCAGTCAGTATATATTTGGAAATTTTCCCTAAAAAATGATAAATGGTTTTGTCCACATTTAAAGATGGACAAGTCCATTAAAGATGTTTAGTGGGGTAAGGGTTAAAATCTTTACATGTCATTGGTTTCTTTATTTTATTCCAGTTATTTCCTTTTTTTTTGCTTTCAACATTAATTTTAATAGCTTTTAATTTTCTGTATTTTTCATAAAATGTTTTTTGTTTTTTTTACACTAATATTTTGGTTGTTAGGATATTTTTCTATTTATTTTAGTGTTTTAGATAGAAATAGTCAAGCAAACAACTTGTTTGATTTAGTATTGAAAAAGAAGTTGTGTATGTGGGGGGGGGGATGAAGGGACTGGATTTTTTTCTCAATAATTCAATAACTTTTTTTTAAAGGTATGCAATCTTTAAGCATAGAATAAACTGTCGGCAGCTAACAATTCAGTAGTTTTGAATCTTTGTTGTGAGAAAGAAAAACTTTATAATGCCTGTTGTTTAAATTCTAGTTATGAGAAGTTTTGTATTACCTATTAGGCCACTGCTTTGAAAGCACACAGCTTTGTCATGAGGAAAGGCATAATTAATATCACTATTGCTTTAGCCATAGTTATAAGGAGTGATATATGAGTTAGATGCAACTGCCCTGAAAGCACACAGCTTTGTTATGAGGAAAGGCATAATTAATATCCCCATTGGTTAAGTTGTAGTTATGAGAAATGGTATATGTGCTATGAGGCCACTGCTTTGGAAGCACACAGCTTTATGAGAAGAGGCATAATTAATATCCCAATTGCTTAAGTTATAGTTATGAGGAGTGCTGTATGAGCTATAAGGATACTTACACTTACAGCAAACACAGCTTTGTCATGAGAAAAGGCATAATATTCATATTGCTTTAGTTATAGTTATGAGGAGTAGTTTATGAGCTATGAGGTCACTACACTTAAGGCAAACACAGCTTTGTTATGAGGAGTCTCCTCATGAGAGCCACCTTAGATCACATGCACAGTTGCTGCTTGATTAAAGCCTGATAAAATTACCTTTTGCGGCTTGAAAAAAAGAACAAAACCACTCATGAGGAGCAACAATGCAGATTGAACGGCCTATAGCTTCTATAAATAGATTATCGAGGAGCAGCTAAAATTCAGCTTAGCCAGTAGCTTTATATTATGCTCATCCGAGGGTGGGCAATTAGTAACATGAATTTAAGCTTACCTTTTGTGCACTGTTTATGAAATAAGTAGGAATACTTAGGTATCAGTTCTTGATCTAAAAAGTCCTAATTGTGACATTTAGAAGGGAACAAAAAAACAAAAACAAATAAAAACAGCAACAACAGTTATTGTATTTTTACCAAAATTTTGTTCTGTGTTGAACCTTAAGTTATAATTGATAGGTAGATATATTTGTCACTGATTGAATATTGACTCAAGGCATATTTAGAGACATTTAGTTGGCCCAGGCTTTGGGTAAAAAGTAGAACATGGTATTAAAGGCACATAATTATTGTTGTCAAATGTCACCAATATACTGTTGACATTATGTAGTTATTCAATTTGAGTGTTATGAAGTAATAAATTATAAAACAATACATAAATATTCATATTCAAATAAGACATAAAAAATTATCTAAATAAATGAAATTAAGATAGCCTTATGAACTTATATACTATAAGTTATAAAGATTTTTGATAGGTTATATGGCCCTATATAAACGGTTGTTTGGAAATATAACCCCAACCGCTAGGTGAGTGTTATATCACAAACAGATGTTTATATACGGTAATATAACCTGTATGGAATATTTATAACAAATTTATAATACAGCAAACTTCCTTTTTTTTTTTGAAAAAAAAAAGAGATTTCTTAGAAAATTGACAGCAGCTGTGTATATAAAACTATATAAATGTCACGATTATCCAATGAAAAATGACGTTACATATAAACGTGCAGTATTATAAAAGATCAGTATATAGTGCAGATAGTGAATTTATCTGTAGAAACCAGACATATGAAATGACTGGATTCAGGCATATGAAAAAATCAGAGACTAGAAATTTAAGCCATATTAATCAGACGTATATAACAAAAAATCAATGATTGAAATATATAAATAAAACTGTATTATTTTACTATCATCATTACCAGCTTATATCGAGCTCATACCAGAATTATGCATGGCCAGATTTAATCAACCAGACTGCAGAGAAGGTATCAACTAATGCTTTGCTTGATTTATTTTTTGTTAATTTCAACATTTTTGGGTGTGTTTGATTGGAACAACATTGAATTGGACTTGCTACTGTAGTTGCAATTACGTTTTTTGTTATAAAATAATTGCATAGAAAATGTATGAAATTTAATATTAGCTGAAAAGTACAGTTTTAGAATGGGTTTACAGTGATAAGGGGCGAAGAGTAATTTGTTTATTTTCTGCTGATAAACTTTGTTTTATAAATAATGTGTAAAAGGTAGGCATAATACTTGAAATTAACAGCATTGATGATCTGATAATGTTTTGGAAGGAATCGATAGGAAAAATTTAGATTGTAGATAAGATTGGGTGTTTAAACAAGCTCAGTGGTCTTTCATTTTCATTCATTTTTTTTTTACGAAATGTAAAGGAAAAGTAAAAACAGAAAGATAGGTTTTCAAGCAAAGTAAGGCAACAGTAAGAAAATTCAGTGTTGTTACATGGTTTTGGTTAGCCTAATATTAGTTGTAGCATGGTTTTAGAGAGATTTTAGATAAACTCATTTCATAATGCATGGGTCACTGAAATTTGCAAGCAGTCCTTACAGCATGCCAGGGTAATTTGTATATTTTTGTTGGCATGTGAATGCTAAAAGTTGTCTTGGTATAGCATCATGGTTTCTTGTATTAGTATGATACACCTACCCCTTATGTATGAATTGCATGCTAAAACTTGACTGTGGGCACGTCACTTAATATATGAAACATCAAAACAGATTTTAATTTTGATTGTATTATGGAAGAATAATGCACAGTTAGAGTTCAAATGCACAGGAATATAATCACGAAGGCTGATAGCCCAGAATGATTAATTACAAAGCATTTGAACGATAAACTGTGCATTATTGTTCAATAATGCAATAAAAATTGGTTCAATAATGCAATAAAAATTAATATCTTTTTCCATTCTTACAGAAATTGATAAAATTATTGTGATCTACATTGAGCGTTGTTTTGGTTTATTGATGTCATATATGACAATTCATATTATGTGTGAGCATTCCTTTTTTATACTGTGCATATATCTTGTAATAATGTTCTTGATTTCCTTACCTGTTTTATAGGGGAATAGTATGAAATGTGTTAGAAATATAGATAATTGCCATTATTCTGTTAGGAGGTTTAGAAATTAACATTATTCAGTTCTGAAGCCATCATTGGAACCCATGGTACACATTCCGTATATACTACGGTAAATAGCCCGGGTTACCGAGGATGTTTTGAAGCAGATTTACTTAAAACTAAAAGAGAGTAATTGGGGGAATGAGGAATTGATAACAGTTGTTCAGGGACAAATTCAGCAACAATTAAAGTCAGTATTATCGAAACAGATAATAGCAATAGTAATTCACTGAGGTGATAGCAGATTAAAAATAGCAATAGTAAGTGTTGACGCTGAAGTTCTGAAAAATTTATTAATAGCAATTTTAATCACTGAGGTTATGAAATTTTATAATAGCAATAGAAGTCACGGAGGTGATGAAAGATTGATAAATAGCAATAGTTGTTGGTGATAAAAGATTTATAAATAGCAATAGAAGTCTGAGTGATAAGGTTATGACAGTTAAATTAATAGCAATAGTAACATTATTAAGGTGATAAATATTTTTGTATAACAATTGTTTACGGTCACGAAGGGATTATTATGAACAATTTTTGTAGTTGTTGATCATAAAAGCAATAGAAGTCTCAGGGGTAATGAAAATTTATAATAGCAAAATTTTCACCAATGTGATCAAATATTTATTAATATCAATAGGTGTTGGTGATAATAGATTTATTAATAGCAATAGAAGTAATAGAATAGATGAAAATTTATGATAGCAATAGTGACATCACTAATGTAATAAAGATATAATAGCAATAGTTGTCTTGCAGATAAGATATTGATCAATAGCAAAAGTTTTCACTTAGGTGATAAGAAATTTGAAATGACGTTTATGATGAAAAGGGGCAGGGGAGTGTGTGTGGGGGGGGGGGGAGGGGTCAAATGATATCTGTGTCAGACACAGGGCTCAATAATGGTTTAAGTATTTGCCCCTAACTAATGCAATGGTCCTGACCATGTTACCTGGTATAATACTTGTGCTGGAGAAACAGAGAGTGGCTTTTGTTAGAGTTATGAATAAGTTATTGAATATGTTCAGGACTTTTATCACTGTTAACCAGAGTTGTATACTGATTATTTTGTGAGCTTTAAATACAGCCTAGTGTGTAATATAGAAGCTAGTTTTCACACGATTTCCATATTTATAAAATTTCAGGCATTTGATACAATTGAAATATTGGTAAAGGTTTTCCAACCATTTATTTATTAGATTTATTGCAGTAAAGTTCACTTTTTGAATGACATTAATTAAGTGGCATAAAAAGTATGACTTACTATTGTGATAATATTTTCTACCTGATTAAAGCCTCTGCAAGTTTATTGTCTACAGTTAAACCACTACTGCTTGTCTGCTACAGTCAAACCTGTTTTGCTAACTTATACAGTAAAACCTGTACTGTTTATCATCTTCAGTCAAACTGCTTCAGCCTTTTTTATACAGTCAAACCTTCACTGTCTATCCTGTACAGTTTAACCTCAACTCTATCATGTACAGTTGAACCTCAACTAATTATCATGTATAGTTGAACCTCAACTGTCTATCCTTTACAGTCAAACTTCAACTGACAATCACCTGCAGTCGAACCTGTACTGTCTATCCACTACAGTCAGACCTCTACTTTCTATCCTCTGCCTTCAAAGTAACAGAAGAATCTTGACTGCCAGATCTCCTTGATGTCAAATTTTTAGTATAAAATAGCTTTACTATCAAATCTCTATTCTGTAAGACTTCTGTCAAACTTATACTAGTCTTCCAATTAGCAAACCTTTCAATAGTTAAACATCTACTGTCCAACTTTTACTGTCAACAATCTTATGCAATTCTTTTACAGTTAAACCCTTTCTTTAAAACACAGTCATACACTTAAACCTGTCCTGTTAGACTGATATGGTCTCTTCTTTCAAACATCTACAGTCAAACCTCTACTGTCTATCCTCTACAGTCAAAAAGCTATAGTTAAACCTCTATAGCAGTCATACCCTTTCATTCAATATTGCACAGCCAGATCTTTATGTAAATTTAACTTCTACAGTAAAACCTGTAAATTGAGAGTACCATTGAGTGATCTTTTAAAAAGCAATTAATTTCTCACTACAAGCTATTATTTTCTGTGTTGAAAATGGTTGGAAAACCTCAAGGTGGTGGGCTAATCAATATGGTGTGTCTTGATTGATAGATGATTGTTATTTCTATATTTAGCCACAATCTTTGAGCTTAACATCAATGGTGGTAAGGCATTTGTGAACTATGTATATAAAATCATCAAATATCATCTGACAAAATAAAAATGCTTTAATTTGTTTTTTTTTAACACAAAGGAAAAAAAAGATAAATTATAGAATAATTATCATATTCAACTTTCAACTTTCTGTGTACAGATGGTCATGAATCAAAATTTGAATAGGTGCACCTCTTTAGAAGGAGAACTTAAAATAGGATTTCGGGGCATTTAATATGGGATAATACAAACGACTGCATTTTTTGTCATATGATGTTTGGGGTATACATAGTTCTGTTTAGTTTAAGATGTTGTAAATTGTTCGTTTTTTTAAATCAAGTGTATCAGTCAAAACATTGTGCACATATATTTATATATACATATATATTGTCCACATACAAATGTATATTTATTTTATGTTCTTTAGTGTAAAAAAATGTCAACATCCACATCCACACATTCCTACACAATTATTATAAGATAGTCAGGTTTTGTATTCTATTTATTGTAAGTTGATCGTCTTAGTTTTTTCATGTACGTGATTTTAACTTGAAATTTCCTTGATATCGCACAACCTATTAATTTGTATTGCACTGTAGATTTATTGCAGTTATTATAACTTGAAAGTATTTAATTAATCATCTTTTTGTTATTATATTAAACTTAAAAGACATTATAAATTATGCTTTGCAAATTAAATTGTATTATTAGTTATATCCCAAACTATGATTTTATCGCTGAATAAAATCACTGTTTGTAGTTAAAATTTGTGGAAATATATCATGAGGGTGTAGCCCAAGTGATATCATGATTCGCATCCAAACGACAAACAGTGATGTTATCAAGCGACAAAATCACCGATTTAGATATATAATTTCTATTCTAACACGACATCAACAAATAAATGCTGTCGTAACTGATATTATTAGCTAAATTGTGCCTCAGATTTGGTTTTGTTCTTATAATATTTCCAGCAGTTCGCATTTTTTGGTGGTTACGTCACATGCATAATGATTACGTCACATGTCTAAATATACAACAGTGATTTTATTGCATAATAACACACACTTTTGGTTCTTCTATGTTCAGTAGGGAAAAATGCGGGTCGTGTTAGAATCTTTAACATAGCAATTGATTTCAGTGATTTTTTTTCCAATTTTCAAAACAACCTGTGGCTTTCTGAAGGAGAAAATATAGCACGATAAATCAGAAAAGGGGGAAACCTGAAATCAAATTCCAACAACTGAAAATGGAATTTACTCACACATTTTATGAAAAAAATTAATTTCAATTCAATTTAACATGCATGGTATATAGCAGAGGCTATCTATAGGGACAGATTTCTGTCTTCTAGCTGATGCTGTTAAGTCATGGTTCTGGTAAGGAAGAGCACAAGGCATTTTAAGGGAAAATATATGCATTTTTAGGGGAAAATTTACCTATTTTGGGCTAGGGGAAACAGCCTTTCTTCAGCTGTAAAATACAGTGGAAAAAATCACTGGATTTTAACAGTATGTGGAACGCAGATCGTAAAAAAATCATAAAATACAGGTCATCAGACCACTAATTTTCATTTTTTTTTTCAACTTTATTCCAGCTTCTTATTTATAGTATAGTGTCTTAGTCTTAGTCATACTGTTTTATTTAATATGCTTAATTGTAGTTGATAAAGGTCATTGTAAAGTGTTGTTGATTGTCTGATTTATTTCATATCTAAAACTTTGACTTTGCATAAAACTAGACATATAGATCATATAGGAACAATTTTATATGCCTATATGGAATAAATATTTTAATAGGAAAATTATGCTAAAGTGGCAGCAGTTACGTGCCTTAAAAAGCTAAATTATGTTTTCATGATTGACATTTAAATCTTATGGATTTGTATATTACACTGCAACATGTCAAAATCCAATCCTTTTTAATCTATAATGACTTTTTGTTGTTGATATTTTAAGGTTTTTAATAATCAGGCCTGAGAACTTCTCTAGGGAAACTGATGCCAGTAGTCGGTCATGAAAATACCCCTTGAAATGAAGAAGTTTGATATTCATAAATTAATGTTATACTCGTCTGTTCAGAATATTTCGAACATCAAGTTCACAGTATTGCCTGAAAAATTCCAGTCAATATTTTTTCAATTCTTACTCAGATCATCTAAAAGACTTTAAACTTACTTTTGTGATCAACTTTTCTATATTCTTTAAGGAATGCACCTTAATTTTCTGTTCCTGATGTAACAGTTTTCTTTGTTTTTTTATCGGGTTGTTTAATTAAGCAAGTTTTAGTTTTGTAAATTATCATGGTATTTATTCTCTTGTTTGAAAGTCAGGCTGTTTTAAATAAATTACACTGTTAGGAAATGGGATAAAGTAATTATCCTTTTATGTAAATTGTTTAATTAGTATATTTTATGGAGTGAAAGAACATAATTGTTAGTGTTAATTTAAATCCATATATTACAGTTAGAGGAAGTTATTATAAATTGGAAAATTTAAATGCTAAATAATTAAAATATTTGATAACGATTTAAATTGTTAATGTTAATTCATATATTTTATTAAAGGGAGGTAACTAAAGGGATGCAATTGTTACATTTATGTAGATTCCTGTAAATGTGAAGTTTTATAAGCATTTTAATAATATAAAACTATGGAAGAAGAAGGTTGTCATATTACACTATTTTTAAGCATTCTCTTTATTATATAATGCCATTTTTCATAATGATGGTGTAAAAAATAAAATTTCTGTAGCACATGTTAATCACAATCAGGATTTTGTTGGTTATTTTTCAGAGACCGATGGACCAAACTGGGTCATTACGTGGTACGTGGACTAGACAAGGCTATCTCTACCTCATGGAGAAAAGTAGGTCATCTTTGTGATTTTTGATAAGAATTAGAAATTGGTGTTTTACTATTTAATTCATTTTAAAATTCATTTTAAATGACATTCTTATGAAAACCTACAATTTAATCAATCATATATTGAAAGAATAAATTATTATAATATACGTTTCTTTTAGATTATGATATAACGTAAATAATATCCACCTTTAAAATGTTAGAAAAAATGAATTTTGAAATACGTTTATTTATGATTGGACATGATTTAATAGGACAAGTAACTGGTGATAAGCATTTTTGTCCAATATGGTGCAATAAAAATTGCACCACCATTTTGCTTGACATGAAATTTTAACAGTTAATAATAATTTTAATGATCATAACATTTTGTCAATTGAACCCCAACTTTAAAGACCGCTTATCAAGCCATTATATTATGTGATTGGGCATCAACCATGTAAAATAGTTGTTTGCCTACAAAAACCATTTGATTAGTTTATTAATTTGTTTCAATCTGTCTGTTTCAGAGGCATTGGCGAATTCCTGGACAAAGTACTGGTGCTGTTACAATAAAGACACAAAAAAATTCTACATGTTGCCTTTTAATCAAGCTACTGGCAAAATGGTGAGTACTATTACAGCTTGTCTATAGTACTGCTTTTAATGACCTGTACATTATACTTTTTTAGTCCCCTACCGGTTTAACCGGAGGGGACTTTAGGTTTACCCTCCGTCCGTCTGTCCGTCTGTCTGTCCGTCCGTCTGTCTGTCTGTCAGTCCGTCAGTCTGTCCGTCCACAAAACTGGATCCCGCGATAACGCAAAAAGTACTGAAAATATTTTTATGAAACTTGATATATCGATAGATGGCAGTATGGAGATTATGCACGTCTTTTTTTTTCTTCCTATGTTGAAAATTCTGGTTGCTATGGCAACAAATAGTCTGAAAATATGACAAATTTAACACATAAACTGGATCCAGTGATAACTCAAAAAGTACTGAAAATATTTTTATGAAACTTGAAATATGGGTAGATGGCAGTCTGGAGATTATGCACATCTTTTTCTTTTCTTCCTATGTTGAAAATTCTGGTTGCTATGGCAACAAATAGCCTGAATATCAAGATTTCTGATTTAAATTTTTCACCTTTTTCACTATATGTTCTTTATTTCTTAAGGTATTTACTTCAAACTTTAAATATAAGTTTCTGGTCATCAACCACATCATATGTGACAAGGTTTATAACTCTAGCACAAAAAATATCAGTATTACCTCCCTTGAACTTAGATTTTTTAGGGGAAAAAATGTTGTCTTTTTTAGATAACTTCTTCATTTCCTAATGTATCTACTTCAAACTTCATATATATGTTTCTTATTATCACTCGACATTTTTGAGAAGGTTAAATACTCTAGCAAGACTATTTCCAGAATTATGTCCCCCTTGAACTTAGATTTTTTTCGAGAAACTGGTATTTTCACTCCAACTTCTTCATTCCTTATAGGATTTACTTTAAAATCCCACATCGTAATAATATGACAAGGTTGTATAAACATAATTTCCTTACTAAGCATGGAAACTTAACACATTACTGTGATATAGACAAACTTATTTTATTATGTTTTGTGGTCGATATTTTCAAATACAGACTTCATCCTCAAATTCATTATAAATGGCAATACACAGGAGTGTATGACAATTAAAGAACTTTTTGAGGGACCGGTAGGGGACTACTGTATTGCCCGCAATACTATCAAATGCTTGTTCATCAAAATTTTACCCCCCCCCCCCTTTTCTCCAACAAATTGGTTTGAATACTTGTTGGTCAACATGGGAGACAGCTATGTCAGACATTCTATCTTGGTGGTTCTACCTTAAATTATTCAAGGAAGGAACATGTATTTCCTTATCAAGTAAAACAGAAAAGTGGCTACATGTCATTAGACTTAAAAAGCCAACCAAATTAATGAATAGATTATGTTACAAATGTCTGAAAAATGACACATTTTACTTAATGTCAACACATTAAAAGTCTTCAAAATAATACAATTTTAATTAAGAATTTGAAAAGAAAAATTATATTATTATACAGTACAGTAAATATATGATAACAGTTTTGACGTTGCTATATTTATTTTCAGATGCCAAACGGGGAGACTGTTACCTTGCAGTCTTGTACAAGGAGGGCGTCGGACTCTATAGATAGAAGATTCTGTATAGATCTTTCTGTGATGGAAAAGTAAGTCTTATATTGATAATGGTTTTAAAATTGGAGCAACATGATTGTCATTAATATTGATAATAGTTTTAATAATTAGAGCAACATGATTGTCATTAATATTGATAATAGTTTTAATAATTGGAGCAACATGATTGTCATTAATATTGATAATAGTTTTAATAATTGGAGCAACATGATTGTCATTAATATTGATAATAGTTTTAATAATTGGAGCAACATGATTGTCATTAATATTGATAATGGTTTTAATAATTGGAGCAACATGATTGTCATTAATATTGATAATAGTTTTAATAATTGGAGCAACATGATTGTCATTAATATTGATAATAGTTTTAATAATTGGAGCAACATGATTGTCATTAATATTGATAATGGTTTTAATAATTGGAGCAACATGATTGTCATTAATATTGATAATAGTTTTAATAATTGGAGCAACATGATTGTCATTAATATTGATAATGGTTTTAATAATTAGAGCAACATGATTGTCATTAATATTGATAATGGTTTTAATAATTGGAGCAACATGATTGTCATTAATATTGATAATGGTTTTAATAATTGGAGCAACATGGTTGTTATTAAGAGGCGGCCGTGGACCAAAATGACCGTCTGAGATCATCAGATGTATTTTTGGCCACTAAAAATTTACAAAACACTCATTGTTGTATATGATAAAACCAGATATGACAGCTTCAAATTCAAAAAGGACCATTTTAAATTCGAGAAATTGTTATATAGCAAGCTGAAAGTATAAAGTGAACTATTAGCAAAATTTTTCATGAAACTCGTCCAAGAAATTCTATATGTGCAATAGAAAAAGTACGAAATTGTTGTATTACATGGAAAACAAGCAATGTGATATAAACAGTATAATTATATTAGACAGAAAATATGGAAATGTTTTGTTATATAATATTTTACAGAACTAGTGTTCTAACATTCCAAGCATTATCGGAGGAAGATAGAAAGCTATGGATGGATGTGATGGATGGTAAAGAACCAGTAAGTTATGAATGTTATTTCAGGGATTCTTGGGAGATTCTTGATTTAACAAGGTCCTCAGTAAGTCATACTTTGGTTAAGTTTTTCTGTGCAAGTTGATATCACCAATACTTCTGAAGGGAATTGGTTGAAACTTCACAGACTTGTTCTCTGTGATGATCTAACATGATGGGCACAGGCTCCATAACTCTTGAGTTAACTTTTTAAATACTTAGTATTGTCCCTTTTATTACTTTTGTGCATTGAGAATAGTCAGGCGCACTGTCTTGCTGACAGCTCTTGTTTGAATATTTAAACATGATTCACCATCCCTTATAGTAATTGTTGATTAACACTTTTGACTCTAAAAAAGATTAATTAATGAATATTCATATTTCATGCAACAAAAACACTGATTGGGAATTGCTATTTTAAGAACTATTTTTTGTGTATTATTTCAGATATACAACAAGCCTCATAGTACTACAGAAGATTGTAAGTATATTCTAGTATTTTTTCTACAGTTTCTTGTTACACCCCTAGATACAAAGTTTAGGGGGGGTTATATAGGAGTCTGTTGGTCTGTCGGTCAACTTCTTGGTTTCCTAACGATAACTAGACTTAGGAATAAGTTATATTAATCAAACTTGTTATATAATTTCCTTATGTCCCTGGGGTTAAGCTCACTATTACTAAAAATAAAAAAATGGTTTCTGGACAATAACTAGAGTTAGGAATGCAATATTTTAATCAAACCTGGTATTTAGCAAGCTTATTTGAAGACCCCAGTTGATATTGCTTTTTGACCCCCTGGGTCAAGGTCACTGTTGCTAAAAATAGAAAAATGTTTTCCGGACAATAACTAGAGTAAGGAATGAGATATTGCATATAATTTTATATAGTCATGATATGTAAATCAAGTGAAGAAACACAGTTCATGCAAGGGTAAAAAAAATTCTTGTACAAAAGATAACCTTGTTATAGATGGAATGCACAATTGTAATTTTAACACTTATTGAATAACTGAACTCTTAAGATGCATTATGTCTATTCTATGAACAGAGTATATAGGTATGTAGAGAAATGATCTAAGTGCAAACTGTTTGAATATTTACCGAAGTCTGCCCATACATGATAATTATAACCCTAGTTGTGTTTTATGGGGTGGTTGTTTTGAGAGTAAAGTGTTTAAATAGAAATTAAGATCAAATGTTTATTGGAGTATTTTAATATTTTTTCTTTTGGGGCAGTGAGGGGTAGGGACTAGGCATACATAATTATAATAATTTGGCTTTCATTTATGATTCTGAGATACATGTATGTTTGTTCAATGGAAGAATTATTTCTGTTATTTTATATTTCAGCATCATTGGATGAAGTAGGATTTAACTTTATCAAAAGATGTTTGTGTGCAATAGAAAATAGAGGTAAGTTTTAGATCTTCCCTTTATGAATATGACTTAATTTATGCTAGTGTTATAAGTCTAACAAGAGAAATACTGTAAGCGCTGGTGATTTTAAGAAATAGGTTTTAAGCGATATTAACCCCACTGAATTCTGGTAAATGGACTTGACCTGCTTGGAATTTGGAACTGTCTATCGATTAAAATTTATGGATTTATTAGCCTTCTATATCATGTTAAAAGAAGTTATTGCCATAAATATTGTTAAGTTTGCCACTGGCTCACTTATATACATTAATGTTTATATGAAAGGAAAACAAAATTATAAGGTTCTGCATATATTGTAATTACTACTCATGCTAATGCTAGGCTTCTAATGTTGTTATGCCTAATACATACAGTTAAACTTGAACTTGCTTTAACCAAAAGATAAGCTTTTTTTAACACTGGCGCCATGCCAAAATGCAGGCTGACCAGGCATTATACTTTTGGCAGCTCAATTTTGTGAAATCCATTAAACTTCAAATGGACTGTTCCAAATTAAAAGCAGGAATAACCAAAACATAAATTAAGGTTTAAAATGGAAGATATTATACGTATATATTTGACCGCCTCCGTGGTCGAGGGGTTAGAGTCGATAACTTCTAATCCATTTACCTCTCTCTGGCGTGGGTTCGATCCCTGGGAGATGCTTTGGTAGTTTAGCGCGGAGGAAGGTAGTCTAGTACTGGTGTAACTCTCCAGGAACGATGGTTAGGAAACTACCCGCCTATATGACTGAAATACTGTTGGGAAAAGGCGTAACATGAAACAAACAAACAATGTATATATTATTTTCTGTAAGTAGATAATTTCCTTTTCACTATAATTATGTCACTATTATAAAATTTATGCATTTCTTACATTTATTTCAGGTCTTGATGACCAGGGTCTATATCGTGTGGTGGGGGTCAGTTCTAAAGTAAACAAACTTATAACATTAGGTCTGGACAGGAAGAAAGCTGATAAACTGGATCTGAATGACCCGACGCAGTATGAGACTAAAACAATAACTAGTGCTGTAAAACATTATCTCAGGTAGAGTTTTTACTTTGCTATATCAGGTTTTTTTTACACTTAACCAGTTTAATTTATGTAAAGGATTTTGCCTTTCTTTGGTAAAGTCAATTCAAAGGTAAATGGATTTCAATATTAAAATACAAAAATTGTGCTACCAAACAGTTTCGAGCCTTGTTAGTCTGCATGAATATACAGGCTTGCCTGGCTCTATATTGGTGGCAAAGGGGTAAACATTGTTGGTTCCAACAAGTTATGGGTTTATGTTATACAGATTTAGTCATTTAAATACATGATTTATGGTGGGACGTCCGTACCCAAGTAATTAAGTCCATTGACCTTAAACTACTTGCCCCTTACCACTGTAGGTTCGAGCTGTGCAAGTGTCATAAAATTCTACACATGAGAAAGCTATCCAGCTAGCCTATGGAATGTCAGTGGTTCTACTCAAGTGTCCCTTTGTACTGATATAATGTACAGAGGGGCACATGAGGTCTTCCTCCACCAGTAAAGCTGGAAAGACCTATATTCTGTTTGATGCGACAAAAAACCCATCGAAAAAAAATTAAGAAATAAATAATTTAAACTGTTCAATTTATTTTAACAACTTTGTAGAATGTAGGTAACTTTTCTTTGATAACAGATTTTAAAATATGTGTGTAAATTAATAACAAGACTAGGGTAAATTCAGTTAATAACAATTATTATAAAATCTATATGGTACAGCAGTGTCTGACCTACTGATTTTCTTGATTTCAGGACACTTCCAGAACCATTAATGACATTTAAATTACATGCTGACTTTATATCTGCTGCCAGTAAGTATAAACTATTGTAATATCTGCCATATAGTGAAGATTAACTATAGTAATAAAGTGTACTATTATTAAAATTTATTAATTAAAGCTGAATAAAACAAAATGTTAAAATGGGACTGTAGCAGACAGGTTAATGGTCATTGACACCTCTTTTCTAAGGGTTTTCATTTCCACCAAGGAGTTGAGATTTTTTTCATGTGAGGAAGCTATTCATTTATGTTAAGAAATTTCACTGGTTTCTATACTTGCTTGGAATGATATACAGCCTGCCGCTGGAAACTGACCCTATGCCTTTGACATTTTTGAATGCCTGAACTTGACTAAAGAAATGGCTGGTGTCTACCTAGAGGCATGAATAGTGTTGCTGCTGTGTAAGGAATCAGTGCTGTGACCCTATTCAGACTCAAACTCATCACCATCTTGTATGGAAGATAGACACAATGTTCACTAAGGCTCTCCTCCCTTTTGTCCACAGCTTATGGCATTAAAACAGAGAAAATGAAATATTTAGTTGGTTGTAAAGTTTAGGATATTGTGTAAAACACTGGAAAATCTGCTCAAATATATACTGGAAATATGAAATGGCTATTTTTGAGTCAATGTTTATAGCTTTACTAAAAAAATTATATGAATAATACTGCTGAGCTTTAGACCTCAAGAGTTGTCATATTTAACTGTGTAATTTTTCTAAGACGTACAGTTGATTAAATTTTGCTTAAGATACTGAACATAAATTTATTAACAGATATTTGTTTACAAATGTATTTATAATTTTTATTGTTGTATGAATGTCCTTTTCATATTTTTGCTGTTAGCCAAAATCATCTTTCCTGTTTCGATGTCGTATGACCTAAATTGTGTTGGTGTGCGGTAAAACAAAACAACATATCATTGTTTGGTATAAGTTTTGATTGATATTAATTTTGAGGTATATTTTTGCAGAACGGGAGTCCCAGAATTTACGACTGCTGGATATACACACTCTCGTACATAAACTTCCAGAGGCTAACTTTGAAATGTTAGATCTTATAATAGCTCATCTTAGAAGGTAAGGAGTGTCATGTTATTTAGAAAAAAATGTCACATTTAATAGTGTGTGTTGGCCCAGTAATAGAAAGTGCTTTGAGAGAATTGTACAAGAGTACTATTAGGGTGCTTCATATTAGAGAAGTATTCCTAGAAATATCAGGATGTCACATGTATGAAAAAATTGTCACATTCCCTGAACATGCTCTATATGCAGGATTATTATGTACTTTAAAATATCACTTAAATATATATACTGCATAATATTATTATAATGAAAAGCTGATGCTGATTAATTTATTGAAATGTGTCATTACATAATAAAGGGTTGGTGGTGATTATTTAGAAAAACTGACTTAATGGTGGTTGGTCCTCAGTATGGGTTTCAAATTGTACAGAGGCTTTTGGATTTCCTAGTAAAGGACCTATCAGCTTGCTTAAGAAAAGTTAATGTTTCCTACCTAACTGCCTCCGTGTTGAAGTTATGAGTGTACTTTAATTCCCAATTAAATATCTTGCTGCCAATGGAAAGCTGCTTGGTAGTTTACTGAAAGGTGTTCTAATAAAGGTGACTCTCAGGAACTGAAAGGGTTAGGAAACTACGCCGCCTATGCTGTGAAATACTTTGGAAAGAGGTGTTTTTCATGAAGAAGCTATCCAGCTTGCTTACGAAAAAACCTGAGGTGCCCTTAAATAATCAAAATAATGCAAAGAAGAGCACCTTAGGCTTCCCACCACTTAAGCAGGGCTGTCAACTAATGACCTTTACAAAGTGTTGGTATGACTTAAAACCCAACCAAAGTTCAAACATAAATAAAAGCTTTCCTTATTTGGTATTGTTATAGGATTTAAAACATATTCTAACTTTGAAAGCATAGTGTAACCTAACAATATGCTATTCAAAAGCCCTGTTGATTCATTACTTGTTAAGTTCTTTTGAATAATTATGCCTTATAGTACTATCAAGAAGGAGATACAAAGAAATCTAATACTTTATTTTAAACTTCCAGAGTTGATGAGTTAGACTTAAATAATGTCAAAGGTGATATAAAACCATTTCTGGAAAGAAAATGTGGTAATGCCCGTATTGTGTTAAACCCCCAACATGTGTCACATTGATTAATTTGTTGACTTAAGTGAAAGGAACATGATAAAGACTTTTTTTTTGCTTTCAGAGTGTCCCGAAATGCTGATAAGAATTTAATGACTGTAGCGAATCTTGGTGTTTGTTTTGGTCCGACGTTGATGCGGCCGGAAGAAGAGACTGTAGCGGCCATTATGGACATCAAATTCTGTAACATTGTGATAGAAATACTAGTTGAACATTATGATATGGTGAATATTTATATGTTATGATTTTGAAAGATTAATGTAACTTTTGTTTATAAGGACTATGGAGACCTTGACTTTTTTATATGCCTGTTTTAAAAACGGGTCATATAATAGGAACACCCGTGGTGGGTGGACAGTCTGGTGGGCGGCCAATATTTTCCATAGCATATCTCCTACACACATTGAGGGATTTTATTAAAACTACGTAGAAATGTTCACCACTATGAGAAGCTGGTCTTGGGCATGACGAAGGTCTCTAGGTTATAGGTCAATGTCACACTTGGAGCTCATTGAAAAACACTTGCCCAAAGCAAAACTATTACATGCATTAATGGATTTCAATATAACTTGGCACAAATGTTTACGATTTTGAGACAGAGTGTTACAGGTAAAATTCAGGTCCTAGCAGCTAAGGTCAAGGCCACAGATAGAGGTCAAAGTTCAGGTAAAATATGAAAATTTGTATTTGGACCATTAAGTCATCATTTATTTAAGGATTGTAACACAAATGGTCATTTTTATTACTACGGCTGTGACACTTGTAAATAAGGTTAATACATGTACATTGTATATGCAATGTCAAGGTCACAAAAGATGATAAAATATACAGATTTTATTTGGAGCATATCTTCTACATGCATGGAGGAATTCTAATAAAACTTCATAGATATGTTCACCACTATAAGAAGCAGTATCATGTGCATAAACTAGGTATCTAGGTTAAAGATAAAAAGTCACACTTAGAAGCTATTGAAAAATGCTTGTTCAGTGTGCAAAATTTCTACATTACTAGGGGGATTTTAATGTAACTTGGCACAAATGTTCACCATTGTGATGCTAAGTGCTGCACGCAAATCCAGGCCCCTTCAACCAAAGTTCAAGATTTAACATCAAAACAGAATATGTGTACAGGGACCATTTAGTCATCATTTATTGATTGATTGTCACACAAATGATAACTATCATGACTACAAGTGAGACACATGTAATCTAGGTAATTATTTGCAAGGTCAAGGTCACTAGAGACTTTAAAATATCCAGATATTGTCTGGGTATTGCCCAGAGCATATCTCCTATATGCATGTCTATAATGTCCACATCTCTGTCAAAAGCTTTTGTGACAGGCGTATTTTGCAACAATGTTGCCCTTGTTGTACATGTGCTTTTCATCTGTACATGTAAAACGAAGATCTTTACCTCCTTAGTGCAGTATACTGTAAACAAGAACTTTTTGGAGACAATTAGTTTGATTGTTGCCAAGAGGTGTTGCTGTAGAAGGGTTTTATTTATTGTAAAGTTTTACTTTTTTTGGTGGTACCAACCATTAATCAGTACCAGTTGGAGAATTTTCTTGGGCCTAGGTGAATGGTACTGAAGATATAAGAAAATTGTTTTTAATTTTTTGTTTTTGAAATTCACTTTTCAGGAATTTTTGTTAAAAGGATATTCTTGAGTTGAATTTTTATGGCTTCAAGAGTCAGAGTTGTCTTAACAAATCAATATAAGAGAATCAGATAATCTTATTTTTTTGGAAGGTTCTCTTTTGCAAGGAATTGACAGTATGTATAGCCTGTTTAATTTTATTTGAATAAACTTAACTAACAGTTTTAGATTACATATCAGTGATTTAAAACCTATCTGTAGATGAAGATCTGTGATTGGTTAATTTTGAAATTGTTATTTTTTCTTTCTAGATAACCAATCATTTGTTTAGAGTATTTGACTGGTCACTTTTTACAACAAAATACTACTTGTTGATTAATAATGGAGGTCTTTAAATTAAAATCTTCTCAAAATTTGCATGAATTATTTATAACATTTTGTTCCTGTTTTTCTTCTTTTCAGACTTTTTATTTATACTTCAATTGTTCTTGTTAATTTTAAACATTTTAATTTTGTTAAGAATAAATATTTCATAAAATGTTAAAAATTTTTCAATACATATGTAAGACAATTTGCTGAACTGAACATTAAAGATCATTTTTATATGCCCGAAAGAATTTCGGACATATTATGTTATACCCCCTGGCGTCCGTCCGTCCGTCTGTTAGCAAATTGGTTTTCGGAGCATAACTTAAGTTCCATTTGGCCCACAATATTCAAACTTCATAGGATGATTGTCCATATTGGGTAGAAGACCCCTATTGATTTTGGGGTCATAAGGTCAAAGGTCAAGGTCACTATGACCTTAAAACTGAAAACAGTTTCCGGAGCATAACTTAAGTTCCATTTGGCCTACAGTGTTCAAACTTCATAGGATGATTGTCCATGTTGGGTAGAAGACCCCTATTGATTTTGGGGTCACAAGGTCAAAGGTCAAGGTCACTATGACCTTAAAACTGAAAACAGTTTCCGGAGCATAACTTAAGTTCCATTTGGCCTACAGTGTTCAAACTTCATAGGATGATTGTCCATATTGGGTAGAAGACCCCAATTGATTTTGGGGTCACAAGGTCCAGGGTCAAGGTCACTTGACCTTAAAACTGAAAACAGATTCCGGAGCATAACTGAAGTTCCATTTGGTCCACAGTGTTCAAACTTCATTGGATGATTGTCCATATTGGGTAGAAGACCCCTATTGATTTTGGGGTCACAAGGTCAAAGGTCAAGGTCACTATTACCTTAAAACTGAAAACAGTTTCTTGAGCATAACTTAAGTTCCATTTAGCCCACAATATTCAAACTTCATAGGATGATTGTCCATATTGGGTAGAAGACCCCTATTGATTTTGGGGTCACAAGGTCAAGGTCACTATTACCTTAAAACTGAAAACAGTTTTCGAAACATAACTTAAGTATCATTTGGCCTACTGTGTTTAAACTTCATAGTATGATTGTCCATATTGGGTAGAAGACCCCTTATGATTTTGGGGTCACAAGGTCAAAGGTCAAGGTCACTATTACCTTAGAATTGAAAACAGTTTCTGGGGCATAACTTAACTTCCATTTGGACCACAATATTGAAACTTCAAAGGAGGATTGTTATTTGAAGGAAGTTATACTTTATTTAATTCCCCTGTCTTACAAATGTGTCATCTTTACTAAAAAAAAATCACTTTCGGGCATATAATGCTCCGCCTAGCGGTGCTCTTGTTTATTTGGCATGATGTACATAGTAACATTCAAAGCAGCATACCTCTAGATTCATGTTAATTTTCATGAAAATTTTTAAAGTGTATTGAAAAGTATCATATTGTGAAGTAAACAAAAAAAGTATTTTACACATTGCAAAAAGTACTTACAATCCAGGTAAATTACCAAAAAGAGGTCAAAAATAGCCCTTACTGTGTTAGTCACACAGTAGGAATATGGTGATAAATACGGAAAATCAGTCATTGATGGCACATAACATGTAAATTATTACTTGAATCTTGAATTATTTTACTTTTCAGTTTCAGAAGTAAATTGATATATTTCTACCATTTATTGTGTCGCCTCTACGGAGTAGTGGCGACATATAGGGATCACTTCTCCGTCGTCTGTCTGTCCGTCTGTCTGTCCGTCCGTCTGTCCGTCCGTCACAAAACTTGTCCGGACTACTCCTCATAAACTACTGGTGCAATTTCATCCAAACTTTACAGGAATGATCAGTACCAAGTCTAGTTGTGCAAGTTGTCAGCATTTTCCGGTTCAATGATTTTTGCTTGAGTTATGGCCCTTTAATAATTTTTATTTTTAAAGTTTGTCCGGACTACTTCTCTTATACCACTAATGCAATTTCAATGAAACTTTACAGGATTGATCTGTAGCTCAAGTCCTTGCGCATATTGCATGGGTTTTCCGGTTGAATGATTTTTGGCCGAGTTATGGCCCTTTGATAAAAAGGTGTTTTTTTTCTGTGTGTTGCCAGATACGCAAAAGCTTGTCCGGACTACTCCTCATAAACTACTGGTGCAATTTTATCCAAACTTTACAGGAATGATCAGTACCAAGTCTAGTTGTGCACTGTCCGTCTGTCTGTCCGTCTGTCACAAAATTTGTCCTAACATGAAAATGGCCATCATGAGGCGACACATGTGATTACTGATCGCTCTTGTGATTCCTTGTTTGTAACTAATGATTATAAAATTTAAGATTCATTATAATACAAGTACTTAAATATATATTGTTCAAGAATCATGAATCAAACTTCAATACTTTTTCAGATTTTTAAACAAGCCCCTGAGGATGCTGAACTACGCACTAATTTATCGAAGAATCAGTCACAAGAGCAAAATGCAAACAGACGTATAAAATCAATGGCTCCCGGCCCGCCTGTAAATCATATGAGTAAGCCTACACATGTCACAGCAACTGCACAGAGTGTGCCGCAGTCGCCTCGGCAATATGCAAATATATCTTCCGGTCTTCCATATTCACAGCAGCAACAACAACCGCCGCCGCCTAACAGGGGAAAGTATAGGCCTGTAGATGTGTATAATCCTACTACAGGAAGTAAGTCTAGTTTTAAAGATAATGAAAAAGATTTTTACAACCTTATAAGGAGATGATTTTTATTTGTTATTTACTTTGGTAAAAAAATTAACATTGACAAAAGGATTTCCCCATGTTGTTTTTGTAGATTTTTTTATTTTATTTCTCGATGTCTTAAATTTTGGGGGTTTTAAAAGAAAAATTGTAAAATTTTAAGATTCTGCTTTTTTAAAGACAGACGTGGAAGGTTAAGATTTTTCTGTTTACAATTTAATAGACAGATTTTGAAGTTTAAGCTTCTGCTGTTTAAAAGACAAACTTTAAAGTTAGAAATCCTGCTTATTTACTATTCAGACTTTCATGTTTCCATAGAAACATATTTTGAACCCTTGACAATAAATTTACTTCGCAAGTTTCTACATCTTTTTTATTAATATTTTCTTTAAGGTTTTGAGACTCAAACAAATAATAGCATCAGTGGAAGCTCAGAGTCCCTGAACTCTAACCAGTCTAACCATGTGAACAGTTCTCCTGCCTTAAACCAGTATGACCCGTCGCGGCGGGGCTATCCTGTGCGAGGCCCCGGTACAGGGCCGGTGTACTCTAACATCAACGTCAGTGAATTAGGTAACTGTTATGATTATATTTTTTAGTTGATTTAAGCATTTCAAAATATTTATCTGCTTTGTTTTGTATTTAATATGAAAATAGATATGCATTTCACATTCTGTATTGTTTTTTATACGCTTTTTTGTATGAAAAATGCTAGATGTGAAAAACATGAATATTTACATTTTGATTCTTCTATGTGATAAACATTATGTGTAAGATATATTAGAAATGATAAACATAAACATATATGATAAACCAATATTGCAATGGCTTATGATGTACAATGTAAAAATGTATGCCTACTGAAAAGAGATAATATATCTCAAAATAAAATTTCAGAACTATTTAAGCAGTGATATTTTAATATGCTTTTATATTGAATCTGTTTGAAAATAGTATTTGTTTGACATGTTAATCTCTTTGATTATCTGTATCTACTATTAGCCAATTTCTATTGTAGTACGTACTACTATACTTAAAGAATTATACTTTTTCCATAATGTTATTTAAGTGCCTTATGTACTTATACAAGCATTTAAGTTGCAAAACTTCTTTGTGACTGTACAAGCAAGCGTTTGTGTAACATTGAATAATCCTGTTTAAAAACATTTTTGAAATGTACAGGTCACAAATGCCCTGTTGAAAAAATAGAGTTTGAAAACACAAAATTAAATGGTAAGTTGTGATGAGGAATGTTGATCTTCCCATGTATCTTTACATATTTTGAGAGCTCGAGGCAATACTGTACTAACTTTATGTTGGAACCATAGGAACTTAATGCACCAGTCAGTTGAAATCCTGCCCCTCCTTTCACTTCCACCGACCCTTAGGGACAAGCGAGAACTTCCACAGACTCTTAAGGACAAGTGAAAACCTCCCACTGACTCATAGGGACAAGCAAGAACCTCACACGGACCATTAGGGATGAGCTAGAACCTTCCACTGACCCTTAGGGACGAGTTAAAACCTCCAACCAACCCTTAGGGACAAGCAAGAACTTTGAATTTAGGATTATTAAACTTCACTACAGTGTCAGTCAGATAGTAAAATCTCAAGTAGATTGTCACCTTGGTGCAATAACTGGTTAACGCTTATGAAATTTAGGAGGACTTAACCCATTTCTGCACTAAGGTGATGATAAATGACCCTTTGCCCTGCCATTTGGACATATCTTTTGCTGCTTTGGCACTGACACGAAACTACCATACTGATGCAACAATGCAAGGAGGTACGGATAGGATATTGTCTCATTTCTTTGCAAGAACATTGAATCTGTAATCCAGGGCTAGCTGGTTATGATCCTTGCACAAGTGGAATTTTCTCTATTACAATTGATCCCAGATATCCAGTTTTAATGTCATTTGTTTGAACACCACTTTCATTCATTATATTAGAAAAAATATGCTGGATTGTCAGTCACTTGTGGAGAAATTGGTAAATACTTGTTAGTTATGTAGGAAAGCCAGTAAAGTGAACTGACCACCGTGATAGGACTACAATGTGTTAAAATCTGCGTAAACAACCAGACAGCCAACAAACAATTATTTTCCCTCCTATATTCTGCCCTTCCCTGCCCTGCCAAACTGCCCTGCCATATTCTGCCCTGCCTTACTTGGGGTTTGGGATAGGTTAAGAATTGACTGGTGCATTTTAAAAATACTTGTTATCTGTATTGCACTGAACTGTCAAAATAATGCCACATGTCTTTTGTCTCTAACAGCTCTTTGCTATATAATTGTTCTAATTTTATACATCTGTTGACAATTTATCCATCTGGCATGGAAAGGAGAAATATATAAAAATTGCTGTTTGCTTGATTTTTTAGAAAAATACATGTATTTTGGGGGTTTTAAATTATTATTTTATGGGCCCCTGTTTTAAATCTATTTTTTCTTCCTTACTGAACGTTTTATTTTTCTCTTTTTATTAAATTTGGGTTAAGCTAAGCAAACTATGATTTTAAACATACAGAAAAATTCTTAACTAGAATTTTTTTTCTAGATTTGTGTATTATAGTTAAACTTGCTGTAAAGGCACCATTAATTAAAGATCAACCTGTATTTAAAGAGCAATCTAAAACTATCCTTCATTGATTAAATAGAACAGAGTAACCTCCATATAAACACCACTGATGTCTAAAGGCCATGTTTTGTCACTCCTTTGTGTGGCCTTTATTCACAGCTTTGACTGTATTTGTTCTAGGTCTTGCTCTTAATCTTGTGTACAAAATTTCTGATCATTTGCTCTCTCTGTTTTGGCAGATTAATCATTTTCAATGGGAAAAAGTTAAAAAAAAAATTTAAACCATTAAAATGTTACAAATTCAAAAACCGCTGAGAATCATACAAAAATTGATTTTCAATTGAATTCTGATTATATTTCTGAATATTTATTGTCTTTGCAGTGACCAAGTTGATCCATATAAGAATTACAATAATTATGTTTTTAGGCTTTTGGACCTTATAGTGGAGTTCCTTAAAATGCATGAGAAGAAAAATACAAATTAATTAATTAAACCCTGCTGCCCTCAGTTTAAATTTGCATGGATATAATAGGCATTTACTGCTACATAATATGCAAGCAAAAAGTCTAGAATTCAAAGCGTTAATAAGACATACATCCCTGAGATATACATATCATGAACATGTAGGATTGTGTAACTTCATAATCTTATAATTCGGAAATTGCGACAAATTTCTAATTTTTAACTTGTCCGTTTCGAAGAAAAAGTCTAGCTTTTTGGTTGCTGTGTTGTTGTCATCATCATCATTATGTCGTGCAAAAACGTTATTATTATTTTATGAATATACATATATATTACATGAAACTTGGAATACATGTTATATCATGACAAGGTGCAGTTGTTAGACGAGTGGCATAATAATTAATTCTGAAAGCAATATTAAGTTATGCCCCCTTTTTAACTAAGATTATTTAACAGATGATTGTGAACACCTGAAGCGGTGCTCTTGTCGTACAATTAACGTCACAATTATATTACTATTTGAAACTCACATAACTTTGTTAAGATACATGAAATTATTTTGTATGTAGCATCATTAGTTTTCCTAGAGCAGCAGAAATAATTTTGCAGTCCAAATAAGAAAGCATAAAGAACATGGATGTAGTCATTTGCTAGATGTCATGATCATAGTTTCATGAAAGGTCTTAGCTTGTGTTTTATGGATACAAATATCTGCTTCATTTATGCATTTATGTGCCCAAACATTAATTGATATACCAAAACTAAAGATTATTAAATAAACTCCTCAGTTCTCTAATAAATGCACCCTATACTCACTATAATTAATGCCCTTGTTTTGGAAAAAATGTAAGGTCCGATAGGAGCGTTTATTAGAGTATATAGTTACCCTCATAAGGTTACAAGTCCGATAGGAGCCTTTATTAGAGTATATACTGTACAATGAATGTTTTTGTCCTGCCTGTCTCATGTTTCACTGTCTCTGCAGACAATCTTAACCTGCTGAATGTCTTTATGGACTTGTCCGGCTTTTCATTTTGGAACTTTCCATTATTTTTTGGGGGGATATCAATATGAAAATGTTAAGCTGGTCAACCAACAGTATAGAGCCTTGTCATATGGCATGGAAATGCTTACTGGTCCGGCTCTAAACTGGTGAAGCTAGGCTAGTTACTTTCAGTACACACATTGTCTTTACAGTAGCATCTTTATTCTAAAAGCAAGAACCTTCATATTTAAAGCTACATTTTATACATTAAATTTTGACCTTGACCTCTAATTGACCTTTAACCTTCAAGGTTAGATTTTGCTAAAGTAGAAAAATCCTAAAGTAGATAATTTCTTTTTTTTGTATTAACAGATTTAGGACAGGGGTATTAATTCTGGTTTTCACAATGTGATTCTGTTTATTTTATTTAGTAAAAATACAAAAAAACATGTCACTGGCATTCTTTGAAAATTAGATTTTTTTTTACATGAATAGTGATAAACTGACTATATATATGTTTATCCTTTCTGTTTACCTTTCAGCAAATCGACTGATTTTGTCAACTTCAGATGTTCCTACTTTGTAAGTATCTTGTTTTTATAAATATCCATTTGGTCTTAATAAGTGCACCCTGACATAAATTGTAATGTGGAAAGGTGCAATTATTTGGAGAAAAACGATGGTGGAAAATAGACAGAATTCTTCATTTTAATGAAGCAAATTTTTCTGCCATATTACCAAGTAGTGCTTGGGTCCTAAAAATATGTCAGTGTTCTAAAAAAACAATTAATAGACGATTTTAGTTTTGAATTTTTTTTGCTTTTAGTATAGAATAAAAACTATGAAAATAATTATGTTAATGGAAAGGTGGCTTGTAATGGTAAAATTGAAATCATAAAGTCTTTTTTTGTTGTTGTTTTTTTTTAAATACTGAAGTCGGGACTTCTTTAAATTTTTATTTAGAATTTGGAGCACTGACTAAAATTTGTTTTTATTTTAGGGGAAGATTCTTATTTATGAGTAGTAATTTTTTCCAGAATGCTTTAAGCATAGGATTATTTAGCATATTACTTTACAAAGCTGGATTTAGGCATTATCATTAGTGCTAGAATTTTTTGTTTCGAGGTAGGGTATATTGACAGGGATTTTTCCATTTTAGAGCAAATTTTTAATGTAAAAATAGACAAAACACGAAGTTTTGCAATTGTAATAATCGATCAATATAATCTTATAATTATTTCATAGCTTGTTTTGATGATGCTTAGTACTAAGTGAGAAAAAATTTGATTTGCGTGGCCATGTAAATGATTTTAGTCTATTTTACAGATAACTGAACTAATAATTTGCTGTATTAATTATACAGTAAACTTCACCCACTGTATAACAATTTACCATTCCACTTATAACGATATAGTCCCCTTTAAACAATGCTGTCGCTGGGGTCCTTATTGATGCGCTCCTTCTTTATTTCATGTTTACCTTCTGCTTGTAATGACAATCAGACACAGTGATATTTCGGATATAATGACGCTTTTTTCTGTTCCGATCGCAATCTTTTACTTTTAAATACGCTTAATTTTGTACATTGAAAGGAGTTAATGATTGTTAGTAACCAGCCAAAGATTCAGGCTTTAACATTTATGACTTTTACTCGAATGATCACAGTAAATTGCTCAAATTACTGTCCAATAGGCAAACTTCAAATTACTTGAAAACAGAATTTTTTTGTGAATGACTAAATGGCTTGAGTAATAAATCCTTTTTTACATGATTATAACATTGTAACATTGGATATATAGAAACAAAATATCAAATAATATGTGACTTTTAGATAATAGCGATAATGGGATATAATGAAATAACGATAATGGGATATAACGATAAAATTTGTCAGTCCCCTGAATATCGTTATAAATGGAGTTTACTGTATATGTATTTTATTACGACTATTTATAGCTGAATAATTCAATGGCTAAAACTGAATGGCTTGTTGTATATTTTTCAATTTTAAAGTGATGACTTAACAAAGTACTGTTATTAATAACGTTATGTTTCAATCAATGAGAATAACAGTTGGTTTTTGCTTTATTAACTGCTTATTAATGATGCTAATGTAAACCAGAAATATTTTAGATTATTACAAGTGTGACAAAGAACTGTAATTGTAGTCTTAAAAGTTTTGCCATTTGTTTTTTTTATGCACAGATATTTTGATAGAATTGCAGTCAGTTTAGTGTAGAATTGCTGTCAATTCTCTATGTGTGGTTTGGCCTTTGATGTGGAATAGTAGATCACTGAAACCTGTGTTAAATTCCAGAGAAAATGGCTGACAAGGCAGTGTCCTGTTTTGTATAATATAATATTATGTACAAATATTTCTGGTTTACAGTTTTAAAGAATTGAACTAGTATTTCACAAACCAGCTTTTAAGCCGAATATTTAACCAGATAGAAGAAGCTTGCAAGCAAAGACAAAAAAAAAAAATTAAAAAAAAAAATTGAATAATCTTTGGATACATGATCAGTAGCCTAAAGTTTACATAAATTCTATAGGGATTAAAGCATTGGGGCAACAGAGTTTTAATGACTGCTTTTAATAACATTGTCCTTGATACTGGCTCATTTTTAGCTCGACTATTCGATAAGAATAAGTAGAGCTATTGCAGTCACCCGAGCGTCGGCGTCGGCGTTGGCGTCGGCGTAACCACTTATGTTAAAGTTTTTGTAATAGTTCAAATATTTTCAAAGTCCATTGACATATGGCTTTGAAACTTTGCACACTTGTTCACCATCATGACCCCAATCTGTAGACAGGAGGAGGTAACTCTATCAAGCATTTTGACAGAATTATGCCCCTTTTTCGACTTACAATTTACGTTAAAGTTTTTGTAATAGTTAAAATATTTTCAAAGTCCATTGACATATGGCTTTGAAACTTTGCACACTTGTTCACCATCATGACCCCAACCTGTACACAGGAGGAGGTAACTCTATCAAGCATTTTGACAGAATTATGCCCCTTTTTTGACTTAGAATTTACGTTAAAGTTTTTGTAATAGTTCAAATATTTTCCAAGTCCATTGACATATGGCTTTGAAACTTTGCACACTTGTTCACCATCATGACCCCAATCTGTAGACAGGAGGAGGTAACTGTATCAAGCATTTTGACAGAATTATGCCCCTTTTTCGACTTAGCATTTACGTTAAAGTTTTTGTAATAGTTAAAATATTTTCAAAGTCCATTGACATATGGCTTTGAAACTTTGCACACTTGTTCACCATCATGACCCCAACCTGTAGACAGGAGGAGGTAACTCTATCAAGCATTTTGACAGAATTATGCCCCTTTTTCGACTTAAAGTTTACGTTAAAGTTTTTGTAATAGTTCAAATATTTTCCAAGTCCATTGACATATGGCTTTGAAACTTTGCACACTTGTTCACCATCCTGATCCCAACCTGTAGACAGGAGGAGGTAACTGTATCAAGCATTTTGACAGAATTATGCCCCTTTTTCGACTTAGAATTTACGTTAAAGTTTTTGTAATAGTTAAAATATTTTCAAAGTCCATTGACATATGGCTTTGAAACTTTGCACACTTGTTCACCATCATTACCCCAACCTGTAAACAGGAGGAGGTAACTGTATCAAGCATTTTTTTACTATCAAGCACTTAGAATAGTCGAGCGTTGCTGTCCTACCGACAGCTCTTGTTAATGCCATTGTTCTTGAAAACTTTCTCATTTAATGTATTGTCCTTAATACTGGCTCATTTAATGCCATTGTTCTTGAAAACTTTCTCATTTAATGTATTGTCCTTGATACTGGCTCATTTTAGCTCGACTATTCGATAAGAATAAGTAGAGCTATTGTAGTCACCCGAGCGTCGGCGTAACCACTTATGTTAAAGTTTTTGTAATAGTTTAAATATTTTCAAAGTCCATTGACATATGGCTTTGAAACTTTGCACACTTGTTCACCATCATGACCCCGACCTGTAGACAGGAGGAGGTAACTGTATCAAGCATTTTGACAGAATTATGTCCATTTTTCGACTTAGAATTTACGTTAAAGTTTTGTAATAGTTCAAATATTTTCAAAGTCCATTGACATATGGCTTTGAAACTTTGCACACTTGTTCACCATCATGACCCCGACCTGTAGACAGGAGGAGGTAACTTTATCAAGCATTTTGACAGAATTATGCCCCTTTTTCGACTTAGAATTTACGTTAAAGTTTTTGTAATAGTTCAAATATTTTCAAAGTCCATTGACATATGGCTTTGAAACTTTGGACACTTGTTCACCATCATGACCCCGACCTGTAGACAGGAGGAGGTAACTGTATCAAGCATTTTGACAGAATTATGCCCCTTTTTCGACTTAGAATTTACGTTAAAGTTTTTGTAATAGTTCAAATATTTTCAAAGTCCATTGACATATGGCTTTGAAACTTTGCACACTTGTTCACCATCATGACCCCAACCTGTAAACAAGAGGAGGTAACTGTATCAAGCATTTTTTTTTTACTATCAAGCACTAAGAATAGTCGAGCGTTGCTCATTTTTAATGCCATTGTTCTTGAAAACTTTCTCATTTAATGTATTGTCCTTGATACTGGCTCATTTAATGCCATTGTTCGTGATACTGTTGAGCTTTTGTGATCGCTTTTTGTCCGGTGTCTGTCCGTAAACTTTATCTTTAAACGACATCTCCTCATAAACTGCTAGGCCAATTTAATCCAAACTTCACAGGAATGTTCCTTTGGTAGTCAACTTTAAAAATTGTTTGAAGAAATTTGATTGTGTGTAAGAACTCTGAGAAAAACCTTAAAAAGTCTTCTTTTAGAAAATCGAAAGAGCTAGAGCTTAAATATTTGGCATGAAAGATTGTGTCGTCAATGTCTACCAAATTTTTTCAAATAAGCCCTGGGGTCAAAATTGGTCATGCCCCAGGAGGTCATAGATTTTCCTTATTTGTATATAGTAAAAAATTAAAAAATCTTCTTTTAAAAAACCCAAACAGCAAGATGAGCAATTTCAGGGTCATTATGACCCTCTTGTTTCTTTTTTCATCCATATGTCTCACTGGATCCTTTTGTATTAATTTATTATTTATTCAACTTTAGATCTAGCTGTTCTATTATTTTGGTTCCAGGCTTTGGAAGCTGTCTATCTTGTTACTGTGTGGGGAACCAGTCAAGTGGCCTTAAATGGACATTTGAAATGTGATGTAACTTGAATTAACCTCAATGTTAATAAGATAAAACTTAAGTAGGGTAACACATAAACTGTGATTAAAATTATAGCTGGAAAAATTTCAAAATTTATCAATCTTCTATAAGTACTGTATTTATAAATTTCATTGATAAAATTTTATTTTGAAATATATTGAATTAGCATTGGACTGTTCCAAATTTAAAGCAAGTCTAGTCTATTGTACTATCATATTAGGTTAAAGGTTAAATGCAGATGAATTTGTGTCAAGGCCATGTGGTTCCCCACACTGAATATTCATTCCCTCATAAGATCATAGGATATGTATACATAAAGTTTTGCTTGTTCCCTTTATCCCAGTGGAAGCATCAAGAAAAGGACATCTAATGATCACTCAACAAATGTTATGTAAGAATTATATGCATGACCTATATTCCTATCCATATCACCATCTGTTTGGTACTTACTCTGATCTCAACTTTGTGTAACTCTTGGAGTGACCTTGACCTTTCAAACTAATTAGAAGATACTGAGAACTGGTATATAAATCATGATTTTTTGGATGTGTTTTTTTTTTTCTGAAATGTGATAGAATATCCTTTATTTTAGAATATGCATTAAAAAAACATAGGCTGTTTTATATGTCTTAGATATTTGGAGGTAACTGTTAAATCAGTACAAGTTTTGTGATATTGACCTGTTTGTTTTCTCTGAATAATACACAGTGAGTGGCACTGTTCATTTAAGCATATAACCTTTGTTATAAAGGTCATAATGTAGCAGCAAACTACTAGATGCTGCAGTAAGGTCAAAAGGTCAAGGTCATTCTGTTTAATATTGTTATTAAAAGCACAAGTTTGCATGCATCATTATAATTATTATCAATTACCCTAATATACAAGTATTATTATTATTATTATTATTATTATCACTACCACATGTACATCCATAAATAATTTGAAAACTGTTTGAACACATGATAATTATAGACCCATAATATACACGTAAAAAATGTAGTACTACTGTTAATTGTACAGAGAAATCAATACCTATTGAACTTATTGATGTAAGTTCAAACTAACAGACATAAAATATTGTTTACTTTATATGACATAAATCATTATCCGACATAAATCTTCAATATGTCTGTCACTCTTAATTGTTGTTGTTGTTGTGGTTGTGGTTTATTTTATTTTTGATATTACATTTATCAAAGATGTGTCAAACTTTTTCAAAAACACTGTAGTTTCAAAGAAGTTTTGACTTCAAATGTAAAGAAAGGCGATTATTAATAAATAATTCTAATGACATGAAATTGACCATACACCATACACATACAAAGTGTTTACTAAAAAAAAAGAAACACCACTGTAAGTTTGGATATTGCTTATAAAAGTTTCTTAATATTAGAGGGTTTTATAATGCACCATTTTTCATACATTTACATCTGCAGATGCGTGATGATTCATTTTAAGCCTGAGCACTCATGGCATGAGATACAATAAAGATGAGCGATTGACTGCAGATATGTAAATGCAGAAGAAAAAATGTATTAGCACTTATTCTGGCATCAATTTAAAATATATATGTCTAAATGGGTAATGTCATGTTGGGTTATCTGTGTTTCGTATAAAGAAACCATTGTATTTGCCATGCTTTTCATGGGCGATAGTAAGATGTCATTTGACAGTTATGTTTTGATAATAAAACTATCGGGCCATCATTGCATTAAGCTGTTTTACATTGTGCCCAGATTTAAACATATTTTAAAAAAAATGACACGTGCAACAACAGTGTATGGTCAAAAGAATCTATCCGTTAACGCATGTTTTCTTCTCCGTTAATGTATACTAATTACTTGCATATGCAGTATCTATGTAAGAATAAGCAATAGTCTGTTAAATGTAAAATAAATGGTAGACCTGTTGGAAATAATCATATAACCATAAAAAGATACAAGATAGAAAGCTTATTATATCCCATTAGTGTTATATTTAGAACCTTAATATTTACATTGTATTAGCTGAAATGTAAACATGTATAATACATAATGCATACCAAATGTAAAACTTTGTAATATAAGATAAATGTTATCATAATTATGTTAGCATGTAATTTATTACATTAGATATAAAATGTATTCTATAGGGTTAAATGTAAGCCTCATGGTACCTACATGTAGTTACGGCAAAATAATAATTATACAATATTCCAACAACATATATTATAAACTGGTAGGAATACCGGTGGTGATACCATAAATAAACTTTATACCATTAATAACTTTATACCATTAATAATTTTATACCATTAATGACTTTATACCATTAATGACTTTATACCATTAATGACTTTATACCATTAATGACTTCATACCATTAATGACTTCATACCATTAATGACTTTATACCATTAATGACTTTATACCATTAATGACTTTATACCATTAATGACTTCATACCATTAATGACTTCATACCATTAATGACTTCATACCATTAATGACTTCATACCATTAATGACTATACCATTTATGGCTTCATACCATTAATGACTTCATACCATTAATGACTTCATACCATTAATGACTTTATACCATTAATGTCTTCATACCATTAATGACTTCTTACCATTAATAACTTTATACCATTAATGACTTCATACCATTAAGAATAAAAATTCTATTGAACAGTTTTATTTCTGCCTATTTGTCAATTTGAGAACTCCTGAAAACGTCCTTAATAGTAAAAGTTTGTATCCCTGTACAAAATGTGAAAAACTCCTATTTACCAAGTTCCAAAAAATTACGTCCTATTTTTGTTGTTGTACAAATTAATGTTAAAATTAATTTAATTAAGTCATTTACTGGCAGAAGAATGTAGATTTAGTCTACGTTTATAATATTAAAAAACTATTAACCATTAACCGTTAGCTACTAATTTATCATTTATTAATAGTTTAATACACATTTAATACACATATAACATACAGGGATAGATGGAAACAGTTTTACTCAGGTTAAAGGGATAGTGACTTAGTACTTGTGTGAAAAAGAAAGCAAAAAAAAGTATATACTAGATATCAATTATAAATTATAATTGTTCACCTTAGTGCAATAACTGGTTAACTCTTATTAGAGTTTGAAGGACTTAACCTGTTACTGCACTAAGGTGATACTATGTACACACATAGGCAAATTTATTTAAAAAAAACGAAAAAGAAAAAACAAAAACACTTTGAATATGATAAATACATTAAAATGGCAAATTTCAACAAAAGACTTAAAATCACAGAGGCTTAGAATGGATAAATGGCCCATGTTGTTGTTGTTGTTTAACCCATTACTTCATGAGCATTTTGTGAAAAATGGCTGTTTTCATTGAAAAGTCTCCCGTTACAAGTTCAAATTGCTATAATACTATTAAAACTGCTTCAACACTAATCAAACTTGGCACAAATGTTGACTGGACCATTTCCCTTGCAACAACATGCTCAGGCTTAAATTTTCTGTTACCATGGCAACGAGGGGACATCTCAAAATTGCCAAAAATCACTATTTTGCGTTGATTTTGTCCATCAAAATTGATTTCAAAGTGCTGCAATTTCTCAATGGATTGAGATAGAGTCAAATGCTTTTCAGCGTTGGTTACACGTTACCTTATGATCAATCTGGGGTCATTTACAGCCTCTCACAAGTCCAAATTTTCTTGGCGATGTATCTTTTGGTTGGGGGGCTGCGCCGAAAAAGAGGTCACTTTTTTTAACAACATTTCTCAAACAAAATCAAGTGTTTGGGGCCTAAATAATGCATTTTTTCATCATTTGAGACAACAAAAAGGGGGGGTGTGAAAAAGGCGTTAAAAGGCGTGTATATGAAGTAATGGGTTAAGTATTGTTGTTGTTGTTGTCACTGGTGTCTTTCTTCTCAATTTTACTGTTGTGGAACGGTGTTGTGTGTACACTTTATAATGGCACTTATCAAAATATTTATACCGTATATGAAGTCATGGATGACCATTAATTGAATTTCTAAGACGCCTTGATAATTGTTATACATGTAAATTTCTAGCAATATCTTAAGTTCCAGTTATTGAAGATATATATTTATATAAACTCTAAACAGGCATATATAAACTCTAAACAGGCATAGTAACTGTTTCTGTAACTGAGAATTTCAACAGTTTTGCATGAATTGCCTAAACTAATCAACTAGCATTTAGATAAATATTTAGATTTCTAATCAACTTTATGGAAGAAAATTATCTGAAGGTTATGTGTGTTTATGTTTGAAGGTCAACATCTATGCAAGGTACGCCAACTTCAGGAAGGACTTCAGTGAGCATGACAGGAAGTGTTTCAGGAAGTCTGGGAGGTGGTTCTACAAATAGTAACAACTCACAGTCGAAAAGGAGGTTTGAGCTGAATTTCAATTTATATATTAAGAAAATTCCAGGGCAGGCTGTCAAGCACTGTACCAGTTCTAGTTGCCTTCACTATCGCAAGGATAACTTCTGTACATGAACAGGAGGTACAGTGCGAATAACCGTAGAATGGATTTCATGATTAATCACAACAAAAGTTACCTGCACTATCCGTGAATCGAACCTAGGTCACCCCACTCACAGTCCAACGCTCTACCTATTGAGCTTACCAGACGGCTAATCAGTTGCCATTTATCCAGAGTAGAGAAGGCTGCTTACTCGGCGGAGTGGTTACTGTTGTTTACTTCAAACCACTTGCCATTCCTGCTATTGGTTTGAATCCTGTCAGGGACTTTGGATCCTTTCAAGTGATGAATCTATCCAGATAACTTAAGGAAAATTGGTGGTTCTACTCTGGTGCCTGATCATGCCTGAAATAATGCACAGAGGGGCAACTGAAGTCTTCACCGGTAAAGCTGGGATGTTACCATATAACCTTTACACTGTTGGTGTGACATAAAAACTTAAAACGCAGTATCAAATTATTTAATTCTAAAAATTTAAAAGTAAGAATAGTTCTGTAGATTTCTGAACTCGGAAAGTTAATCTTATTAGTTGTAGACTAACTCGTCTAATTATGACATAACTAGTTACTACTTTAGTTTTTAATACTAAGAGGATGTTTTTTCGTTTGCGTGAAATATGGAATATATTTTCACGAAACATGATAAAATGCCACATATTTTCACGAACCGGTACGGCGAGTGAAAATATGTGGCATTTTATCATGTTGAGTGAAAATATATACCATATTTCACGAAAAACGAAAAAATAACCTTTTTATTTAATTTCATTATCAAAGAAAATGGTAACGAATCCCTTTGCTTGCTACCAACTGCAATTGTACAGCGCGCAGTAATTTATGCGTAAGCACGCGCTGTTTGGCGCTACATTGTGCCGTCATGTAAACAACTCTTTAATCGTCTGTACAGCGTTAATTACTGAATTAAAGATATTGGTGTTCGGATTAATTTTCTTAGTTAGACCATTTTCTATCATGCTAGATAGTTTTCAAAACAATATTCAAGAAAAAGTTGTTTTGTATTTATCAGATTTTTCAAACAAAACGGCGAAAGAAGTCCCTTAAAATAAATATTAGTTTTGACTCCGCCCACTTTCATATTTATATTTCATATTTATTTTTAAAAAATATGAAATATATTTGACTTATATAGCACCATATTTCATGGGTAAAATTAAATAATAAATGGTATCCAACCAAATATTTCATGTGTGACAATATTTTGGTATTTGATTGTTTAACCATAATCAGAGGTTATCATGTCATACTTTGCTGACATTTATTTTTTCACTATTACAGAAATGTACGGACATTATACCACTGTGAGGCTGAGAATTCTTCAGAATTGTCGTTTGAGCCTAATGAGATTATTAAAAATGGTAAATGTGATAAATACCTTTTATAATCACTTTATTTATAACATGACAGGAGTGTTGGCCTAGATAAGATGTCTGCCTCGCTTGGTCAAGGATAGTGGTTTCGAACCTTGCTAGTGTCACAACTCCGTTTCCTGATAATGACTATGGTTGGTTCCAGGAAGGAGAATTTAAAGATTGTTCAAATAAGCTTCAAACTATTATAATAATTGAGCTTTAAAAGATATATGTAAAATAACAGAGCATTAAGGGGCGTCCGTGGCCAAGTGGTTAAGGTAGTTGACTTCAAACCTCCGGTGTAGATTCATGCCCCGCCTGCATCTTTCAGTGAGAAAACTATTGAGCTAACTTAGGGATGTTGGTGGTTCTACGTAGATCTGATGTCTCTAACCAATGCAGTATATTGATGCTGATTAGCTTGTATATACTTGCTGTCGGTGGATTGGAAAGGAATTGTTTATACTGTAATTTAAAAGATTACATAATACCTAGAATGAAAGAAAAATGTTAGTACAATTCATTGAAAGTGAAACAGACTTAAAATAGCCGCAGAGTACTTTGTTTATTCTGTTAATGTACAACATTCATGTGTATTAAATTACCCAAATGTTCTAAATCGTTCAAGAAATGACACATAAGGTTATGAAAACTACCTAATTTAACTGCTTTTTGTAGATAAAGAAAAATATTTTTGAGAATGATGTTTTTTTGCGGAAAAAAAATCAGTGTTTCTGTGAATTGCTGAATGTTAAAAGTTTTAAACATGCTTAAAACTTCTTTAATTTGTATGGGTTAGTCACTATATTAAGGCTGTACACTTTATTTGGTAAATAATTGAATGTTAAAAAGTTATAGAAGAAAATGCTGCTAATAAGATCATTATTTGTATTGGTATCATTATTTGTATCGGATTTCTACCTCAAGCAGTTAAGATAAAGTCAATTGGTTTTAACACTGTATTATTGTCTGATAACCAATTGTATTTAGAAATTAAATATGCTGTTTTCTCTGCAGTGAGACCATCCAAGGAGCCGGGCTGGCTAGAGGGGTCGCTGAATGGCAAAGTTGGCTTGATTCCAGAAAATTATGTTGAGTTTATAGACTGACAAGTGTAAGACTCGACTCATTCTGCCAGACATACTGTGAAGTGACTTATATAGCAGTACAGTATAGACCTGCTGTATTTAAGAAACTTCTAGATGGTCACCCCTCCCTGGTGCTTTTTCATTTGGAGTGAAGCAATATGTGAACATGTTTGGATATGTTCTTTCCTTGTGGGTCCTGCTTATGTAATGACTGTGTATTGAAAATAGTTCAAGGCCATATATTATATTAAGACTGGCCAAATGTTGGAATTGTGAAAGCCACAAAATAGGAAGTATTGAACTATTGTTACATTTTTCTCTCACACATAAATTAGCCATACAATGTTCAGTATATTGTATAATAAGTTACTGTTGAACTGGTTATATTCTGATTAGATAAATTTTCACATTTCTTCATTCATCACTTTCATTTGTGAATAAATATGTAAGCTTGAAATTGCAAATAAGTAAATACACTATTCAGCAATACTTTCAGTTTTTGAATAAGATGATAATGCAAATTCATAAATAAAAAAGACTCAACATTTTGGTCAAAAATGCAAAATTATTGTCTACATGATATCAAGGTGTCCTAAAATGTTTTAGAAAAGTATTGAAAAAAAAATGTACAAAAGTCATCGTTAATGTATAATTTTTAAGCATATAATTGAATTTGGTGTATTTGAACTATTTTCAAGAAATAATGAAATAAGTTTAAGACACTGTTTTCTATTAATCAGTCATTTTACATTGTAAGAAAAACATTTATTTTATCAATAATAATATTATAATACTCCCTAAAATTTGATCATTGTTTTATTATTCTTGAGTTATTGCAGATAGTACATGTAGTAAGGTTAATTCTTTGTTGATAATGCAAATCAAGGTAGATATCAAGTTTTTAATATGTAATGTGAAAATAAGTCATCAGTTTCATTATTATGCTGCCAAGATAGATAACTCTTACATCTGAAATAAGCAGGTTATTTTAGAGTGACATCCCTTTGATATGATAAAATTCATAGTAAATACACATTCACTTTCCTTGATTCTATCTAGTGTAGTAAAATCAAGGCAAATAATGGTAAAATTGACATTTCATGCATTTAGTGTGGCCAGGTATATGTAGTGTTCAGTTTTTGAATTTACTTAGCTATACAAAAATATATAATTAATATATTACAAAATATATAATAATTGTAACATGCATGGATTTTACATGAAACTAAATGTGTTTTATTGCTTTAACAATGAATGTAGACACCTGAGGTAAATTAAAGAGTGTCTCAAATTTTTAAATCGTTATTTACATAGTACATACATACATGCTGTGATATAAACACTGTGTAAAAGATTATTTTGAAAGCGGGTCCTAAAATGAATGTTTTGCCCAAGTCACTTGTTTGAGGCTAAGCCTCGAGGTTATCAAACTTTTTTTCTAAGTTATGTCTTAAAGGAACTTCACTGAGGTCCAAAAGCCAAAAAAATATGAAATTAGAATTTCTTACAAATACCGGCATGAAAACTCGATAACTTGAAGAAATATACACAGAAACATGTTGAAAGTTGTGTTTCTGTGCTATTTTTAGCCTGATTTAAGTTTCGGGTCATTTTCAACATTTCGAATAATGATTCTGGAGTCAGCCAATGATCTGAAATTTTGCACATAAGTTATTGGTCTAGATCTACCTCAAATGGAAGAATAATCTCAAAAACTTATTTCTAGTCCTGTCATGTAAAAAAAAAATCTCAGTGGAGTCTCTTTAAATCTCAGGATTTTCATTGGTTAGTGAACATTCTACAGCAGTTTCTGACCAATCAGATACTCGAGATCTGAGTTTGAGCTGGGAGGATTTCTTTATAAACCTTTGACCCTGGAGTAGATGGCAGTCTTCATTTTTCTTCAGTAAATCTCCATGATCTTAGAATATTCAACTGACTAACTCTAAGCAAAAATGAAATGAATTCGTATCAACAAGGCAAAGCAATCCAGTTGAATAAACTGATTTTTTTAATTTATTTATATTTTACACGCATTTGTCATTTTGTAATATATTCTGATATGCAAAATAAAGTGTATATAATTTCTAGGTGATACATGTATGTTGTAGGTATCATTTCTATCAGTAATGGGTGTATTAAAATTGTGGCCAGTTTATCAAATATAGGTTTAGATATTTTTTTTCATTAAACGTTACGTTTGTTTATTGCTAGTTTTGATATATAATTGTGCTATGTTTTTCTCCACCGTGTTTCAAACTTGTATGTGTACAAGGCACGTGTAGGGAGAGCCATCTTATTTTCACGTTCCACTAGAATACAGAACTCTTGCCATTAATATTTACACAGTTATGTCCCTTCATTCTTTCTTTCAACTTGAAATTCTGTTTCTGTTTTTCTGTACTTTGACTTTTTTTCAAGATATTGCTTTGAAACATTGTATACTTACATGAAACATGCATACCAATTTTATTGTAAGGGTAAGTAACTCTGTCATGTATTTTGACACAATTTTCCCATTTTGATTTTAAAATTTTCATTGGCCTGATTTAATTCTAACGTCAAGTACTACAAAAAAACAAAGTGAATTGCCTTAAAAACTTTTTCCGCTCTTTCAATGGATAATTTTACAACACACATTTAACTTGCTGGTTGAAAATAATGCTACAGATTTGTGTGTGAGTTCTTTATTATGGCAGAATTTTTTTTATCATTTAATTCATTAAAGAGGGGTAAGGATTAATTACAAAATATTAAACAAAGGTAATCGTTGATATTTATGCTACAGATTCTTGTGTGTTCATTATTTTGGCAGAATTTTTCATCCTCTGGTTCATTAAAGAAGGGGTAGGGAAATAAGTTTAACATATTAAACATAGGTGTTCATTGTACAATGCAATAATGCTATGGAGGGAACAAAGAAAGCTTCATGAAATATACACATTTCATTTTCTTTCCTCGTATTGGTAAAATGTGAGAATACATGAAAAGTGTTCTTTTGTATTTGTTGAACTTTGCTTTATATGAATTATACAATTGTAGATACTTTTACCATTATGTCACAATACTGTTAAAACAGACATTTACTCACGTTCATGAAGTTTCAAAAGTTCTGAAATTCATGTAACATTCATAACTTCAAGTTTTATTTTTCTTGAAATATATTTGTTGATATATCTATCATGCAACCAAGAATATCAATGGGTGCTTTTTAGGCCTAAAACATTTCTTTTCTGAACACTTTTGTACAATACACAATATAAGTATCATTTGATAATGGTGTTTTGTAGAACCAAAACTTAAAATGTTGTCAGTAACTGATCTTACACTGCATCAGGGTTGATGTGGTCCCCCTCCCCCCATTTTCTTGAGATTTTGAAGATTATAAAATTCTCTATTTTTCAACCATTTATCAAATGAACAAATATTTCTGATTATTCATGGGAATCATAGCTCAAAATGTTTAAAATTTGATTAAATGAGAAAACAGTCTAAATTTTTAGTTTCTGATTGGCTGAAATCTGTCAATGATTTGAAATTGACCAATGAGAAAGAAGCAGCTCCAAAGTGGTTCTCAGATTATGTTTTTCTATTTTCATAAACATACTTGTCTGTATGAACATCATTAATTTACTAGTCTCTGATATTCCATCACAAGCTTTAAGTGCAATGTTTATATTTCTAATTGTAAGGAAAAACTAAAAATATGTGTAATATTTGCATTGTTTTTCTGTGAAAGAAGGCATCTTATAAAAATGCATTTATTATTACCATGCAAACTTCCCAAATTTTTGTTTGATGTGATTTTTTGTATAGGTTTTTTTATCATGTTTTTTTTTTTTTTTTTTTTTAACATTTTATTATCGAGTGCTCTAGCCGAGATGTTTCAGCTTATTAAGGCATTTCTGAAGATTATGTTTTAAATTATTGTCATTTGTTATGAATAATATAAAATCGTTCTGTTTTGAGCAGATTCATTTTATGATTTAAAAGTGGAATACATGGTTTTGTTGTTAGTGAGATATTACCCGGATCCACCTGAACTTTTAAAATGGACTTGTCCAGCTTTCAAACTTGGAAGTGTCCATAAGAAATTTTGGGGATACTATGATATGATGAAAGTTTAAACTTCAGGTCAGCTTACAGTATAGAGCCTAGTCAGACTGGGTGGATGTGCAGGCTGGCCTGGTTTTATTCTATTGGTAAAGGCTGATCATTTTTCAGGGTCTAAAAGAGTAAGGGATTAAAATAGCATTAAAGTTCATAGTTACATATAAAATTTCACTTTTCAAATTTTTGAAATAATTCAGGTAAAAAGAAAATACTGTAGGTGAAATGTATTGACATATGTACAGTGAAACCTTTCTACAAAGACCAGTATCATGGAAATAGTAAAGGTGTTTGTTTGGGTCAAGTTGTCTCTGTAAAGAAGTAATTTTTCACCATATTAATTTTTATTTGATTTGGGTAAAATACTGGTTTAAAATGACAGGATTTTATATGATATTGTTTATGTCTTTTTTTGTTCAAGAGTGGGGCCTCTATGGTAGTGTGGTTATTTGTTTTTGACTATGAATTTCTGAAAATTATCTCTAGATAGCCAGGTTGAATTGTTTCATGGAAGGGACCTGCCATACTGGCTACGAAAGATTTAGTTTTACTCCAGTGCTTGCTATTGTCTGAAATAATGCACCAAACTTTTTCCTCTATTAGTAGAGCTGTAAATTCCCCCATAAGAACTTTTACCATAATGGTGTGATTTAACAGGTATCCATCCAACCTTATTTGGCAAAAGAAGCAAAGTTTTGTCTGTGTTTAAATGATGCATAATACTTTGAAAAATGATACTTAATGTTCTTTTAAAGTTAGAATAATATATTTTGAAATTTTTTGTTCTCTATATTATAGGGATTTTTCTGTTAAAATGTTTTGTTTATGGTCTAAATGTTTTCTTTGTATGGTTTGTATTTGCCTAACAATTACTGTTGAATCTTTGTATGACATGGGAAGACCGCATTGTTGTCCCAGATATAAAAGGGGAGATAATCTGGTTGTATCAACCATTATTCATTGAAGTCTCATTATACAGGGGTGAATGTTTTGAAGTTTTGTGTATATCGGCAGATGTCTTCATTTCTTTTTCTTATATTAAATGTTATGTAGAATTTGTAAATTTTAAAGAATACATTTCATGATGATTTTCTTCTGAAATGTCTCTTTGGGGACAAAATTGCACACATTTGTTGTTCTTGTAGCAAAGTAATTTTGACTGTAGTTATTTTAGGGTCATAGACCTGATCATCTGTGACAGGATGATTTGGTACATATCTGTGATATTTAAGGCCGAAAGAAAAATCTGTTTGATTTCAATATGTTCAATGTATTGTCTTTATAGATTCTTTTTTTCAGATTTGAGCTCCATGTTTTGTATGGGTAGGTGTAATATATCTTTGGTGATGTCTGTGCATTTTTGATCACCTTAAAGATCTGTAACTCATTTTTTTATGGTTTTATATCATAAATATAATGCTCAAATGAAGATTCATGTATATTGTAAGTTCCAAAAAGCATTATTTATAAAGATATTACCGAATTTACATTTCATGTTAAAAAGGGAGGTAATAAGTTTTTTTTTCTATAAAGTCTAAGTCAAATTTTTCAATAAGAAATGAATGCACATATTTAATGATTACATATAAAATATCAAATATTTGCAGTACATATTGACATATTCTCCGATGTTCGAAAATTGTTTTAGAAGCATACAGTAAATATATATATCCATATGTTAAATTTCACTCAAGTGTGGTTAAAATCTTAATTAAAACATACAGGATCTTTAAAACTTTAACCCAAATATAATTCATGTTTTAGATTTGGTTAAGGTTAATTATAATCTGTTACTAAAATCGGCATATGTCAATTATATAGATTTTTATATCCCTCCTAAATTGTACTAATTTGATACCATTTCATATTTAATAGTTTTGTTTAATTTATTAATTGATAAGGAGTCTTGATGTTAACCTGTTATTATAGAAAATATCTAAAATTGGCTTGTTCATCTTTTAATCTGGAACATTCATCATTTTTAGGGAAAACTGAATTTGTACTAACTAAGTAGCGAACAGTGTTGACTATGATTAGTTTACCTGGATGTCCCAGCGGAGTAACCTATATAAACTTGAGAAAACTTATAATGTTATAGCTCTCTCCCCAGGCTGCTCTCCTCACGTAAATTTTGTGCTATATTAACATATATTCTATATGTAACGTTGCTTCACCTCGTTTGTTATTTCAGTTTTCGGGTTGCTAATATGCACTTTTACCCCGGAAGACACTTATTACATGTACAGAGTATTAATAATATAAAAATTACGTCATGGGCATTTACTAAAAATTCTCATTTTATCATATCCATTATCTTTGTTGGACTACAATCATGTACAATGTATTTCAGTCTCATTTTGTTTGAAATTTACAGATTAAACAATGTTGCTAATACTGATATGAAATTTATTAACTGTCAAAAATATATATATATTATTCCATTGGTCAATATACATGATGTGTGGAATAATTTGAAGTAATTACATATTATCCCTATGGAAGTTAAAGGGAATTAACATTTGCTATCATAGTGTGCTATCTTTTTTTGTTATCTCTAATTGCATCTTCACCCTATTACATACATGTGACATCCCGGCGGGATTTAAAAAAATCCCGATATTTCAACACTGATCCCGATTCCCGATATTACAGCTTGAATTCCCGATATTAAAAAAAAAAAATCAACATAAAAAAAATCAAACACAGCACCAGTATCTAAAATGTAAACCGTGCCTCCGGGCATTGATTGTTATCTGTCCATATCCTAAATTATAGCGGATTAAATGTTGAGTCGCTAATTGACAGCAAGGTGACGTAATAAACAGTTCCAATACCCAAAGTTATTCTCACATGTTTAACTTATCACGTGTGGTGTGTCAATCAATTTGAACTCTTTTGTCATTTGGCAGTTAGGTATTACACGCTACGTCATCAAAACTACCCTGTAAATTTACATGTATGAATTCGGCTCAACCTTTGATTTTCTTTGATTAGTGCCGCACTGATAAAGATAAAAGGTGAGCAGAATCATTTAAAGTGGATCATTCAAAAACCTGTTCGAGATGTCTAATTAACCTACTGTTAGTGAGTGGGTAAATTTTTGTTTTGTTTAGGAATTACACAATCATCGAGGCAAAAATGTGGATTTAATTAATGGAACGATTCTTGCATTTATTTTGAGTCTTCTACTTATGTTACGTTATTTAACTGTCATAGTCTTGTGTTCATGAATAGTTGTTGCACGTTTTCAAATAGCTTGTGTTTAATTATTGAATGACTGAAAAGACAAATAATTCTTCAAGCTGAAAATAATGAAATGTGAAAATGTGACTGTTTTAGAAATAGCTTGTATGACTACACTTATTTATTTATCTATTTTTTTTTTTGTGAAATGAATTCATATTGATCAACAAAAAAATCATTAAAAGTATAATCATTTAATGATTTTGAGGGTAATATAGATTCTTTGAACCAAATGTGCCAAACACGCATTGAAATTCGAGTCGATAAAAAAATCCAGTTTTGAGCCTCAAAATCCAGCTGAAAATCCAGATTTGGCCCATTTCATTTGTCACATGTATGCTATTAAGATAAGTATAAATTTGCAGATATGAATAAATATATTGGAATCAAATGGATAAGTTTTTCATGGCCTCATGTTATTAGGTACCTATACCAAGAGACATTTTATGATCTGCGTTGGGCAGGGAACCATTACTATATATGGTCCATGTTATATTTTCTTCCATTATGTTTCAATATTTTACTTTTTAATTACATAGAGTATTGATACCTCTAATAGGATGTCTTTTGATTTAAATAGTAGGAAGAATTTTTTTTTAGAAAATTGAAACAGCATGTTTTTTATGCAGTGTCAGTTTACGGAAAACATTTTTTTCCAGGCAACATTATTTGTATGGGTTCTTTCCAGGCAACATTATTTGTATGGATTCTTCCGAGGCAACATTATTTGTATGGATTTTTTCCAGGCAACATTATTTGTATGGGTTCTTTCCAGGCAACATTATTTGTATGGGTTCTTTCCAGGCAACATTATTTGTATGGGTTCTTTGTTTGCCTGAGAGGGCTCTACACTTCATCCCATAAAAAATGATAAAATATTTAAAAAGTTATGGCAGAAAGTAAATTCTGGACCATCTTTTGAAAATTTTTTTTTCTGCCCAATGCATATCACACTGATTCACATTTTTAGACACCGTAGTTAGATATTTTTAAAAAATTTGTTGAAAAGGGCTTTTATTCTTTTTTATTAAAATTTAGGGTAATTAAAAATTTTTTTTTTTTTTAAAATTCCCAATTCAAAACCTTTTAAAAATTTGGTTTATGTGTTAAAATATACATGTATAGTAGAATTTTAAAACTGTTTTATAAAAAAGGGTTTTTTTGTAAATTTCTAAAAATTGATAAAAATAAAAATTAAACAAATTCTTACCACCTACAACTTTGGTTTGTTGTCATATATGATAATGTTATTGTGGTTTTAGTGCACATTTAAGTTCACGAGTAATGTATGTATTGTTATGGCATAAAATGCTTTCCGCATCAATGCTTTCCTCAAATTACAGCATACATAATTAAATGTTTGCGGGTCTGTGTGAAGTGTTTTTAACGTTTTCCTCGTGAACATTTAGTTAAATATTTGAGCTTGCATGCACAGTGATTATGATGTCGCCATAAAACTTCTTGTCAATAGTTTTGGCTGCGTATTGTGTGATCGACCAGTTACCGTGTTCGCAGCCTCAGCAATATTCAGTCTCAAAGTTGGCATTGTCTATTACGCATAGCCTGTTATTATAGTGCAGAACCTGTAATTATAGTGCGTATGTACATGAATAGCATATTGTGTGTATATATATTATTATATGTACACCAACTCTGTATCGTTTTTTCTTGCGATTGTCTTAACCTTCACACTGTGCAACCGCCTGATCTTACCTTTCGGCCATGATGATAAATAATTGTCTGAATTCAAACAATGATGTCTGGCATGGCTTATCAGTATGGGAATGATCACTGATGGTGATTAATCAAAGTTATTTCACAATGGTCTATCAAAAATGCTGATTAATACCAAAGACTTACAGCTAAATATTGTTGCATGTAAATCCATTGCATTTATTGCAAAACCAGATGGAGAGGGTTTCCGCTTTCAATATGAAAAATCCAAAATACACTTGTAATGTACAAGACTGTATAAATGCTCATTTTCAACTGCGTTTTAGAATTAAAGGTTAACTTTAATTTTCATCTACATTTTAACAAGTCAATTGACATATAGAATATGACAAGTGCTGCGTAAACTTGTAAAATTGATGTCAAAAATTCATAAATGAAGTTCGTTCAGACTATAGCAATAAAATGATTTGAAGTGCAAGTTATAAGGACATAATTATGTATATAGATTTTATTTCTGCAGTGACCCTTTAATATAATACATTTTAAAAACAACATGCATGGTACAAATACAGAAAGCCATAAATGAGAATTTAAAAAAAGCAAGAAAGAGAGACTTATTTCCCATTTGTGAGTACCTGTGGTTTTGGTGCCATGGAACATAAGGCCTTTATCCATAGGCAAAATGAAATTTTAAAATTGTTTAAAAATTATTTTCAACATATTTGGACAAGAATTTTAAGCATTGTAACCCACATTATTCAGTTTTAAAACAGATAAATAAAAACTAGAAAAGCAAATGATAATAAGCATTCGATATTTTATCTTAAGACAAACTACAATAAAGACAAATTATCATTTTTCATAGTAAAAAAAATAAACTCAATACTAAAACATTTGACAAGATACAAATACGTAAATATGATAATGTAGGACTTAGAATTTAAAAATAAGTAGCACTTAGAGTAAAAGAAATGCAGCATTCCATATCAAATGTGTTAAAAGATAGACGAAATGAGTTATAACCATTCTTGTACCAAAACAAAATGTTGTTAATTTAAAAAACATGTAAAAAGTATTGAAAAATTAAAAAAAAACCCTGTCAATTAGTTACTTCTTAACAGATATTTTGAAACAAGGTAACCTGCCAATGCTAGATAGATAATCTGCAAAACGAACAACTACGAAGCAAAAGGACTTGGAACTAAATCTTAGAGCTTTGGAATTACAAATGTTCATCAGTTACTTAAGAATGAAAAGTGGCTTGTGGGATGAATTGTTTTTCCATTTCACCAGGAGACAGACCATTTTCTAGTTTATACATACCAAAGCGTGATCTGATCTACACGTATGTTGACTGGTAAAAAATTGAATGCAGCATAAACAGCTTGCAGGGTGATACGTTTGTTTATTTGTATGCCCCAACACACAGACTGGGCAAGAACATATAAATTTGCCTTTGTTCGTCCGTCCGTCCGTCACGCTGTTCAATACATTGAAAGAAGCTTGAATCAATTGTACATATATTTGTGACCAAACAGTACAATATGGGTGCTCCCCAACCCTCTTCTTCAGAATTAAGCATGTAGGCTTATTTTGAAATAATTATGATCGCTTAAACCTAAAGTTCAATAGTATACATATGAATTTAAAGTTTTTAAAAAGTATACATAGGTAGAATTTTCTGTGTGTCAAAAACTTACGTTTTTTCGTCAGTTACAAAAATGTATAATAATAATACAAATAATAATAATAATAATAATAATAATAATAATAATAATAATAATAATAATAATGATGTTTATAATAATAATATGATAATATTGATAATGATAATAGTAAAATCTTATTCAGAGAAGGTAACATACAAATTTACACAATAAGAGAGCATGCATACATATTTTTATTTTCATTCATTCTTTAAAAATCAAAAGTAAATCGAAAATCAAAATAATTAAAAATGTAATAAAAAACAAAAAAATTTACACTCGCCCCAGCCCAAAATTTATAAAGGGGGTAAATTTTTCATAATGTTTTTAAAAGTAAATAAAAAAATAATTTTTAAAAATGTTTTAAAAAGATTGTAAAGTCAAACCCATTTTTGAGGGAGGGGGTTTCAAAATTTTCATACCAAAATAAAAAAAAAGCCTTTAAATGTTTAAAATTTTTTATTTAATGGGGGAAAAGTTTTGGGAAAAAAAATAAAATTTTCATTGAGCCTAAATTATGAAAATTTTAAAAAGGTTTTGAAAATTTTAAACATTTTCATTCCCATATCCCAACCCTTGCGCAATTTTAAATTTTAAATTTGTCCCCCATAATTGCGTGTCTCACACAAAAAATTTAAATTTTAAAAAGCCTTTAAAATATAAAAATTTTGGGTAAATTTTCCCGGGTCTATTAAATTTTTTTTTGGTACCCCTTTTGGGTTTTAATTTAAACTTTTTGAGAAAATTAAAATTGGGGGGCGCTTTCCCATACCTACAAAAATAATAAAGAAAATGGCAGGATTACCTTTGTAAAAAGTATGTCTTTTTTTTACTTTCCATTTAAGGTAAAAAAAACATCATTTAAAAAAAGGGCAATTTTTGAAAATAGTTTTATTTTTGGCAAACTAGTCTTTTTGATAATGCCATTTAAATACATGAATTTAAAAAATTTTCATAAAGGGTTTTTCCATTTTTTTTTGGGCACATCTCTTTTTTTTAAATTTTTTTGGGAATTGGCATTTTTCCAAAAAATACAATTTGAATAAAAGGGAAAAACCCCAACTTACTGGAAAGGTCTCTTAATTTGCCCTTAAAAAGATTTTTTTAATCAAAAAAAAAAGGGCTTTCAAAATTTATGAAAAGCGGGCCTTTCTTGCCCTTTAGTAATAATACAAAGAAATCCCAAACCAAAAAACCCATGAAAACTTAAAACCCAATAAAAAAAGGGAAAGATGACCTCGTATCTAACTGTGAACATTTTAAATTTTTAATATTGAAAAAAAGGAAATTTTAACTCAGGGAAAGTTTTCATTACAAAACCCCTTATTAAAAACTCTTTGTAAAACAAATCAGGGCCCCCCCCGGGCCCAAAAATTTGGGGCCGGGGGAAAATTTAAACCTATGATTTTTTTTGAAAACCCCGGGTTTTGGGTCAAAAATTAAATTAAAAAAAATCAAAAATTTCCCAAATATTTAATCTTCAAGAAAAGGTTTTCCCTTTATTCCGTGGGGGGTGGTTTTAACAATTTTTTTTAACTAATCTTTGTAGATGTAGAAAAGAACATTAAAATTAAAAAAAAAGTTTTTTAAAATTTAAAAAAAATGTTGAGGTTTCCTGGTTTTCGCCCTGTTGGGCCCCCCTACGGGGTGTGCGTTCCGTGTTTGGGTTTTAACCCCAAAAAAAAATAAAACCAAACGACTTTTACAAAACAGTTTTTCTCGTAAAATAACGATTTATGAAATGTTCGTAGGGGAGCAATGTCTTCTGGTAATTACATCCCTTTACGCATTTGTTTTGTAAAACGACTTCTTTGACACCAAGGGAAAGGAGATCCTTTAAAATTCAAAGGACAACAATCTTTTATCTTCAGAAAGCACGTTCTATAAAACATTCATCCAAAAAATTGATATTAATTGTTCCCCTTTTCCATCGTCATTACGGGTCTCCGAAATTATAACACCCATCTGTGACGGAAAAAAAATTTCTGTTCATGGGCCCTGCAAAACTGAAAATGAAAAGACGACGATCTTTTTTCCTTGAGTTTAATAAACAAAGAGGATAACGATTTATTACATTTGTCCAAAACATGTTTTATTTCATATCTTTTTTTGATACATGCCATAGATATATGCTCTTGTCACATATATATTGAGTGACAATTATATATGTCATGGAGTACAGACCCCAGACTAGGGACGGAGTGGTGATTATCTATCTCCATGCAATTGAATATATATACTGACTGAAAACAACAAAAATGTTCAAAGAAACATATAAATAATATTATCTCAGAAATTGAAGAGCACAAAATATCACGCCAAAATATAAATAAACAAAACTTAAAATGCTATGCTTACAAATAGTTTTCTTTCTTATTACCTCCTATTTCATTTATAACATCAATACTCTCACAAAACTACTTGATATATGCTAAAAATCTATGCTCTGCATGTTGTTTGTTGGCGGAAAAGACTTTTAAAACACTTATACTATATAAATCTGTTTACATGTAAACTGTTCCACGCCTACCCACCCCGACCAGCCCACTGGGCACAGTCATTTTTTAATATCAGTGAAATAATTTTGGGAACAATTGCAATGTTCTTTATGTATGATGCATGCCAAATAACTGAGAATTGGGCATTTGTAACTTTTAACAATAAGAATACGAGGGCTTGCCCGGAAAGTTATGTAGACAAAGCTAATAAAATTATAATAAAGCAGTCATATGAATATGATGATTGAAAAGTTTGCTTAAGTATTTTATCTGCCTACATAAATTTCTAAATTAAAAAAAAAACACAATACATGATAAAAAGATAGTTTCGGCAAAGTTGGCCATTCATCATGGCACCATGATCAACGAATCACGGAGCACTTTTGATTTCTTTAAAAATAGCTACTCGAATGATAAGTTGCTAAAAATGCCATTTTAACGCAAACCATCTCGTTTTTTAAACTCATTACAATCAAAATAATACTATTGGCATGAAATATTTAAATGAAAATTATGACGTCCCATGGGCACATAAACAGCTTGGTTACGACAGAAAGAGGCAATGACAGTGCCGGTAAATTTTGTTTGCAAATAAATTCAAAGACGGAGCAACGTAATGTTATTTAACTGCATAGCAACGCAAGTATGACACCAACTGAGATTTTAACATTTTAACCTGTACTTAAAAAACAATATCAATTGCACATTGTTAAATGCTTCTTGTGTTCAAATGTCAAGCAAGATTAAGAAGCGAATATAGTATATCGTATAAAAAATGCCCCAGACGACTAAACGTAGCATGGCCGAAATATTGTAGAATGCGTTACAACAATCTTTGAAAAAGACAGATATGTCACATATACGGTATTGGAACCTGAGTCGCATCTTTGTTTTTAAATAAATTGTAGCATGACAAATTCATAAAGTAATGGCACAAAATATCACATGTATTAAGTATACGCAAGACAGCGACCATGGCTGTTGAAATTGGAAGAAACTGAATAGTGGGGTAAACTGGGAATAATTTACGCCGTTTATGTTCCAAAAATGCTACTTGAGATTATATTGTTTTAAAGAAAATAAAATGTTTAAAAACAAAAAATCACAGCCCTTAAAATTTTTGATAAATGTGTTTCTAGATATTATCATATATTTTTGCTACAAAAAATTTTTACAAAAAATATGCATTAAAAAAAAAATGAAAAAATATACTTTTCCCCGACATCCCCCCGTACAAAAAATGAAAAATAAGTTTTTTTTTTTCTATTTAACCCAGGAGGGAGGGCCAAATTGATCCAAAGATAAAGATTTAATTAAAAAAAATTTTAAAAGTCAAAGGGGGCTTTATGCCCAAAAAAAATTTTCCTAAAAAATATAATTAAAAATTAAAAATAATTTTTTTGGGATAAAGTGTCCCAAATTTCCTTTTTGTCATTTTAAAACTTTTTAAAACAGGGAAATTAAATGAAGTGGTAGGGGATGGGTCAAATTTAAAAATTTTTTTCTCCTTAAAAATATATATTTTTTTAAATTTAATAAACAGATACAGCCCCTTTTATCAAACCTTCAAACCCCCAAACATTCCCTTTTAATTAGGGGGAGATGCCCACAAAATTTTTTAAAACAGTTTTTTTCATTCCCAAAAATTTTAAAAAACGTTGGTATTGGGATTATACCTTTTAAATCCGGAAACAAAAAGCCCGTAAGCCTCCCTTTAATTTTCCAGAGCACCCAATTTAGCCACCGCACCTTTTAACAACTATAAACGATTAACACAGGGCCCTTTATTTGTAAAGGGAAATTTAAACTTTTCTGCATTAAAAAGCAGACCGGGGTACAGTGGGGAAAGAACCCTTTGAAAAAATTTTATAAAGTCCCAACCGGGAAAAGGGAACCCGAAAACCCTCCGGGGAATTTGAAAATCGGGGCCCATTTAGAAATTTCCAAAAACTTTACCTTTTACTATCCGGAAAAGGGTAAAATTGATAAAAAAATATTTATGCTTATGCCCTCTTTTTTTCAACTTATTTTTATCAAATAAAATACTTTCTTTAGTTAAAAACAGTTTTTTAAAAAACAATTTTTTATTTCAATAACAAAAAAACCCTCAATTAAGACCAAAAATCGGGGGTGGGCCAAAGTTTGGGCTTAATTGGGGGTTGGGGCTTTAATTTTGGTTTTCCAAATTTTTAAAAATTTTTGACCAAAGGTCTATTTTATTTATTTTTGGAAAAAAACAAATGTATTTTTAAACCCGGCCCAAATTTTTAAAGTATATTATAAAAAGTTTCATCTATGGGGGAAAAAAAATATTTTTTCTGAAAGGAAAAAATTTTTTAAACAAAAATTTAAAATTTTATCTGATATAAATTTTTATATAAATTTTCATAATACAACCATCCACTAATGTCTTAACCCCAAAAACCCTCTAAAAAATTTCTTTCTCAACCCTTTTTCATAAAAATATCCCAAAAATATAAAGGGGGTTTTTACTTTTAAAAAAGGGAAATTTCAAGGCCCCCCCCACATTTTAAACAAAAAATAACCATAAAAAAAAATTTTAAGAAACTGTTGACTTTAAAATGGTCCAAATTTGTGGGGGCAAATAAAGAAAAAATTTAATTTAATTTGGGCTGAATCTTGGGGGTCTTTAAAAGGGAAAACGATGGCAAAATTCCCATTTAAAACCCTTGACATAAAGAACAGAAAAATCCGTTTTTATTTTAAAAAAGGTCTTTAAAGTAGCGGGGGGGTAAATTTCCCATATAAAACCTATAAAAATAAAAGCTCTTAAACTATTATTATCTCAACAGGTAATTAAAAATACAATATATGAAGTTTTATAAAAAGAAATAAAAGTTAATATATTTTGGAAAATAAAAAGAGGTAAACACATATATATTTGGAGGAAACATATTTATAAATTCATATATTGTCATTTCCCTTATTGTAATATATACGCGTATATAAGGATTAAGAATGACTCAATGTGACCTTGACCTTAGGCAGTCCAAAAACTCCGCTCTGTGAACTCATCTCAGTTATATAATTATTTCGTCCAAATAGATTTAATTATTTCATACTATTGATACTATTGGTTTAAAAGAAACAGAGCGGACACAAAATTTTGCAATGGATACAAAATGAGTATGTGTGACCTTGACCTTGACCTCAGAAAGGTCAAACCTGCGCTCATTATGGTTAAAATTTCTGCTAAGTAGTTTCAATTTCCTTCCACCGGCTCAAAAATACAGACCGGACAAGAAATCCGACAACAGACGGACGGACAGACAAACAACCAGATGCTTAACAACATAAGCCGAAATTCTATCGGGCGTATAAACAACTAACTATACACTTAACTTAGAACAACAAAACGAACGCAATACCAACCATCATCGGATACTCAAGGCCGAACTATCAACATTGATTTATATCATGTTTAATCAACCATGGGTGTCCGTTTATGAATGCCAGCATACTTGACTAAGACTTAAGCAACAAAAATTAACATGAGAGTTGAGTTTTCCATTGAATGCATCAAATAAAAAATGTATGATGCAATACCTTTGATACAATTCTTGGCATCTGCGTCGTATCTATAGAAACGGCTACAGTAACATCGTTCTTTTTTGCACACTGCACCGGTCTCTTTACAATCTGAGTTAACTAAACACGCCTTTCCAATTGTTTGTTCTACAAAGTTAAAGATATATAATTCAAGTTTTAATACTAGAAATGAAATAAAAAAATGTTTAAACCAAATTTCGTAATGATAGTCCAAATTTCAAGCTGAATGAACTGCTGAAGTATTGCAAACTTTTAAGTTGTGAGTTTAAGTATGATGTTTCAAATTAATTTAATAGGACTTTATCGCCGCCGAACAATCAACTTTTATGTCAACACTAATATCTGTTTTGATAACTTTAATATCGCAAAAAATATCTGTTTTGATAACTTTAATATCAACAATGATAATTATATGTTTTGTTATTTTTAATTTTACCAAAAACTATAATTATTTTAATAACTTTATCACCAATAATATCTGTTTTGATAACTATAATATGGCCTATAATATCGGTTCATGTTTTGATAACTTAAATACTAGTATCATCATAAATATCTGTTTTGATAACTTTAATATCAACATTCATATCTCTTTTGATAACTTTAATATCAACAATAATAACTAATTTAGTACACGTATAATACCATTGCTCAGTAAAAACTATTTTATTGTTACATGTATCTAGTGCATTATCAATATTCCATGGGTAGACAAACCTTGGCAGGTAGCCTCAGATTCTGTCCAATCACCATTCAGTTTGCACGTTATGTTCTTGTCACCACTTAGGAACATATTATCTGGACAAGCGAACACGTAAGAACGGACAGTGCCAGCAATGACCGAGGCATGTTCCTCAACCCTTTGATCTGAATGCTGTGGAATCTTGCACGCTAAAAATCAAAGAATAAAACTTAATTACGTAGTGTATTTAAAAAGATTACTCAGGTTTATTTTTCAAATATGCAAAAATATTTATAAAATAAATACCAAAAACGAAGATTATCGGAAAAGAAAATTCTCACTCACTCACTCACTCACTCACTCACTCACTCACTCACTCACTCACTCACTCACTCACTCACTCACTCACTCACTCACTCACTCACTCACTCACTCACTCACTCACTCACTCACTCACTCACTCACTCACTCACTCACTCACTCACTCACTCACTCACTCACTCACTCACTCACTCACTCACTCACTCACTCACTCACTCACTCACTCACTCACTCACTCACTCACTCACTCACTCACTCACTCACTCACTCACTCACTCACTCACTCACTCACTCACTCACTCACTCACTCACTCACCCACTCACTCACTCACTCACTCACTCACTCACTCACTCACTCACTCACTCACTCACTCACTCACTCACTCTCTCTCTCTCTCTCTCTCTCTCTCTCTCTCTCTCTCTCTCTCTCTCTCTCTCTCTCTCTCTCTCTCTCTCTCTCTCTCTCTCTATCTCTCTATCTATCTCTCTATCTATCTATCTATCTATCTATCTATCTATCTATCTATCTATCTATCTATCTATCTATCTATCTATCTATCTATCTATCTATCTATCTATCTATCTATCTATCTATCTATCTATCTATCTATCTATCTATCTATCTATCTATCTATCTATCTATCTATCTATCTATCTATCTATCTATCTATCTATCTATCTATCTATCTATCTATCTATCTATCTATCTATCTATCTATCTATCTATCTATCTATCTATCTATCTATCTATCTATCTATCTATCTATCTATCTATCTATCTATCTATCTATCTATCTATCTATCTATCTATCTATCTATCTATCTATCTATCTATCTATCTATCTATCTATCTATCTATCTATCTATCTATCTATCTATCTATCTATCTATCTATCTATCTATCTATCTATCTATCTATCTATCTATCAATCAATCTATCAATCAATTTATTCAATAAATTTAATCAATCAATCATTTAATCTCTTACTAGTTATTCTGCAGTACGTTTTGTTTATACATGTATAAAGACATGTCATACAAACAACATGATATCTCGATGTATTACGTACACTAACCTTAACCCACAAATAGCTTAAAATAAAATGTTTTAAAACATTTAAATCGTCATTTAAACTTAAGTAGGAGAATTGTTTTATGCCGGAAAGTTCTTTTTTATTTTAAATAATGTTTATAGTTTTGCTTAATTCCGAAGCAGAGGTAATTTTAACAATACTGAACAGTTACGGATGTATATAATGCAATTTCCTTATTAATATTTTCGCATTTCTACGAGTGTGAGTCAAAGAGACAACACTAAGTTTGTCGTATTGATGTTTGGCACGCCTGAAAGGAATTGTCAACATTCATCACAGAATAAAAAAATGAAATGCAATAACAGCGAAACAAACATAATTTTAAGGAACTACAATAACATATTATATTGTGTGTTTAAATCAGACATTATTAAGATTATGAAGTATTTCCTACTTTCTTTTGAATGGATGAATTAAATTTCCTTTTTTATTTTATAATCAATAAAATGTATTTGTTTCGGGTTGGGTACAAAACATAGTCTTAAATTTATGCATTTGATAAATTATTCACTACTTTTATATTGTTGTTGTCAAATGGTATAATTATTGACAGTGTCGTGTAACAGTGTAACAGACTGTAAAAATATATTGCAAATTTTCAATAATTGTCCAATTCACATATTGATTTGAACTTTTCGGACATACTCTTGGTTTTTGTTTTAAACAACGCATACATTGGACCATTCGAAAATATCGGAGAACATTATTTCTTTTTGTTTTGTTGAAGTCCGATGAAGATACTGTTTCACTACCCAGATTATTTATTTATCTATTCATTCATTCATTTAATCATTCAATCATTCATTCATTCATTCATTCATTCATTTGTCCATTCGATCTTACTCATAGTTCTTCAGTAAGTTTTTTTTTGTTTATATAGATACAACTCTGTTTCATGTTTGCATTGTCATACTACAAATATTATATCTAGATATATAACGTAGAGTCGCCTTATCTGCATTTAGATCTAGATGCAAAGGTTTTAAACATTTTAAACTTTCATAAAACTGAAGTACGCAAATTGTAATTATGACCGAAAATGCTATTTTTATTTTAAACGATGTTGCTTAAAGGTAAATAAAGCCCCAGAAATACATATTTTTTATTTTTTAGAAATGTAAAACAGGTGTTAACTTATATTTCAATAATGAAATTAGTGCATGATACATGTTTAAATACTGAAAAAAGTAGCCCTCAACAAGCCGTACTGTGCCATCAAGGTAGCACAATGTACACATAACAGAATTTTGAGTTTCATACAAAATACTTATTTATTATGATTATGCCATTGCTCATAGAGCAGAAACAGCAAAAGATAGTCCATGTTTATGTAAAATAAAAATATTTTAGAAACTGTTACATAATACAAATCAAAGGTTTTTGAGATATAAATTTTATAGCATTTCTGAATTATAACGGGCCTTTAATTTCATAGCAGAGATAGATTTTACACACATTAAAGTTTTTTATGTTTGCAATCTACTTACTGATATTTTCGCATTTATACGAGTCAGAGTCGAGAGGAAAACAACGCTGAGTTTTGTCGCATTGATGGTTGGCACACCCTCTAACCATGGCCTGAAAAAATAGCCCGAATCCATAATAGAACAGAACAAATCTTATTACATGTTAACTGTACAGTGTGTAGTGTTTAAATAGCAATGAATAATACATTGAATTTTATATAATACAATATTGGACGATACATATAGGATGAAAACATGCATACATTACAGAATGAATACAAAAAATGCATCATGTAATTGCATGTTGAAGAACAAAGAAATAAAAACACATACATTTGCATTATGTGATAATGTTTGAATTCAATTTTTTTTATCTATATTAGATACTTAAAATAGAAAATAGGAACTATTACATTATACCTAATCAGTCTTAAAAAGGAATTATTAAAATGTGAATATAATGATAATGTAAATGAACTACCATACTTCAAACAATTACATTTGAAATAATTTCATTTTTAATTTTAAAAGCCCCGAAAAAATATTTTCTAAACGTAAGTAATTCTGAAAAATTTTGACTATTTGAAAGGTAACTAATTTACACATTCTTGTTTTTTGTCTGAAAAATGTCTTTATATATTTCGACGAATAACAAAGAAAAACAAAATGGTATTCATCTTCGATTACGTTTGAATTACAGATTTGACAATATCGTTGATCTCTTTCTTTTTGATTATATCCCAACCTTCAAGTTTGGATACGAAGATTTAACGTACTTTTGCAAAAGCTGTCCTAACGTTTTTTTTAAAGTAATCTTATTAAATATGGTTCAAAAGCAAACGATTCGTTAATAGCTTTAAAAACGAATAGAGAACTACTTCTCTCCATAACCATTTTTCAATCCTGCACAAATCAAGCAATCAGTCTCTGCTAAAATGTTGAAATGAAATTAACAATTTTGATATTACGAAAATTGTACCATGCCTCTAAAATTCCAATTTGGCTAACATACATTTAACATTATAAAACCAATTTGGCTGATTCATTTCGGCATCAGCTATGGAACTGTCAACGATATGTTTTATAATTAAAATTTCGCTGTTACATATTTTAAAGCAATAATTAAGAAACCGTACATATATATTAATATAAAGAGGGTACCTTCCTAATTCCCCATATTTAGCTACATTGCAGGTAATGTTTTACAAAATATCAAATGTAATGTTTCTAGTTCCTTTGATTTAGTGAATCCCGATATTACACAACCGTATGTAATATTGGATGCAACAAAAGCTACAACTAATTTTGAGGCTAGTTTTGGTTAAGTATTGTATCTTTTTTAAATTTGAAACACGAGCATTCATTGCATTTTATTCTTTTCCACATAATATTTGTGTGTTTAAGATAAAATTCCCAGCCTACATCTAATGAAATACCTAAATAGTTGAAATCATTTACAACTTCTAATTCTTTATTTGCATAAAACAAATGTTCGTCATTTTTCAATTGGCTTCTTTTTCTGAACACAACTATTTTTGTTTTTGGAACATTTAAAATAAACGCCCCGTTTTTTACAATATTCATAATTAAAAATTTCTTTCAAGAGTTTTGTAAGTCTTGTGGAGTAAGTGCTTAGACCATGCCATCTGCAAAGAACAATGATATTAAACAAATATCTTTATATTTTACTACATAGTCTATTCTATCTTGTAAAACAGTTCCAAATCCCCTTCAAATAAAGAAAACATAACTGGCAAAATTATTTCCAATTGCCTTAGAACCATTCAAAGATCAAAATAATCTGCATAACTATTAAAAGACTTAACACCCGATTTTACTGACTGGTACATATTCCGTATGATACGTAACATTTTATCATTCAACCAACTTTGTAAAGTTTCCACTAATTTTAAAAGAGCATTTCTGTTAATTGGACCAAAGCAATAAAACAGCAATATAATCTGTTATTGTCATTTATAAATGTTTGTATGAGAGAGTGGAGATAAAAACAACATCTGTAGTTGAATGGCCCCTTCTAAAACCAAATTGGGCGTCAGATATGACGTCATTTTTCTCGCACAGGCAGTTATTCGCTAGTTTAGAATACATGTAAATAATTTTCCAAAATTACTTAATAAAGTAACGCATCTATAATTCTTAACATCACATTTATCTCCATTTTTATGCAATGAAATAATTACACCTTTGGTCCAAGCTTCCGGAAATACAACGGCGTTGAAACTTGTATAAAATAACTCGGTAATCAATCCAGCTAAAATATCACAACCTTCAATAGAATATTCATAAAATATTTAATTATAAGATTACCTTCGCTGGGAGATTTATTATACATGTATTTCAGTTGCGAAATTGCTATACAAACTTCCTCAAATGTAATATTTCTATCTAAAAAATCGAAATGAAAATTTATATATTCAAATCATCAAAATTATGAGAAACGTTAAATTCTTCCGATTCAGTATGTGGTATATGATTAACATCAGAAAATATTGATTCAAAATGCAATTTAAAGTCTTCCAAATGTACATCTGGGTCAATACAGTTTCTCTTAGTACGAAAGTAACACCAGATATCTCTTGAAAAGCATGACATCTTTTAAATTCATATTTTTGCTGTTTCGTTTTAACAATATTTTTATAATATTGTTTTAATCTACATAATTCTTTCCTGTCTACACTTTGTGTGTATCATTTAAAATAACTAATGCAATTCTGTACAATTTTTTCTTTACATTCAAAATCAAACTATTATTTACTGCTATCTTCAATTTCATATTTATTTCACATTTACGTGATGATGTGACATAACATAATAAACTAAAATATAATATTACAATAGTAGCTTTAAAACCTTTTTTTCGAGGACCAAAAATAACAAAATATAATTCTCTTGTGTTTAAATCAGACCTCGTTAAGATCATAAAGTATTCAGGTGTTTTTTAATGGATGAATAAAACTGCCGTTATTTTCGTTCATAATCAATACAATGTTGTTGTTTAGGGTTTGGGACCAACGGATGAATTTCTCAAATTTCGACGGATGATAATCCCAAATGTATGCCTTTTATAAATAATGCACTATTACTACTCTGTGGTTGTCAAATGGTATAATTTTGAATAACTTCGTGAAACAGACTGTAAAAAATATATTGTTTATTTCTTCAAATGATGATTCTGCAATTAACGTATTGATTTGAACTTTTTCAAACAGTTTTTTATACTTTCAAACAACACATACCTTTGGCCATTCGGAAATATCAGAGAAAATTATTCCTTTTGTTTTTTTGAAGTCTGATGAACGACCTGTCTCACTCCCTGCTGAGTTGAATTCACAAGTTTTGGAACTTGTTATGAAATTGATAGACACACAAGCTCCCAGTAACATGCATTCTTTAGCACATTCGTGATGTGACATGACATTCATGTCAAACAGCTTATAACCAAGTAATTGCTTGTTTAGATGTTCGGGCTTTACCTGGAAAGGCTTGCATGATTGTAAATAAGCAATTCTCGCATATAAAAGAGCGAAAGTCCATAGACGAAGTGTAACGTTGAATCTCATGATTGACACAGTGATAAGTCTCTTTTAGCTATCTGAAATGATAATAGTACCAACTATTCATCAAAAGTACACACTATATATTCATGAGTTGATTTTTACGTTTCGTGGCACTGGATAAACTGATGATATATTTCCATAACTTTCGAATACACATAGGCCTATTTATAAAATTAATACAACACAGTACTTTCTATCCGGTTTATTCGTATACAATTTTAATATTCTTAACAAAATAGATTGTTGAATTAAAACTTTTCATAAACCCATTCTCACACAAACTTAGAAAAAGAATTCCAGTGATAAGGAAACCATTCCGTTGTCAAACATTGAAGGATAATCTCTGATATTTGGGAAGCCACTAATAATTTGTCTTTTAATTAATTTGATTTAACAGACACTATTTAAACAACAATTAACCTGAGCAAATGCCAGCCATATGAAAGATAAGTAGCCATTGATGTTAGAATATTACCATCTAACATTGCTTTGTGACAGCAATAGATGCATTTTGCGGTCCTTGAAAAGACATTTCTTGATACTGGCGACATTGGTGTAAATGCCGATAATGCGTCAAAAATGCTTAGATGATGTTTCAGAAAAAGATTTTTAAATTTGGTGTCGTGTTATAGTTTTCAAAAGGTTACTCAATCATGAATAACCTGAGTCATATATTGCTTCAGTTGCTTTCTAGAAGTTAGTACAGTTATAGTGATTTAGTATTTTGTATTGAAGTAAAAAATCTTTTTTGTTTACATCTTGCTACTTTTGTGACAAATTTCAAATTCAGCGCTACTATTTTTCAGGTAATAAGCCACTAATTTGCTCAAAAATCACTATTTAAACATATTATCATATTAACCGCGACGCAGGTGAATAAAAACGATATAACACTAGTTTAATAACACTTTTGTGTTATATTAAAGCACGCTAATGTTAGCGTTACACAAAAGCCCCGCACCCTCGCCAATTAGCGTGTTTCACCTCGCGACATCGCCAAGCGAAATGTCAAGAATTAACAACTAAAAATGGTGGGAGTGCGGATCCAAAACACGCTGTTTGGCGGAGGCGCTGATTAGCGTGTTTTTGTTCCACGCTCCGCCGTTTTATTTCTTAAATCTCCCTCCCGGACCCCGCGGGACGAAGTTTTAATTATTAAGCTTCGATCCGCGCCCCCGCTAATTAGGGTGTTTTCGTTCTGTGCCCTCGCCATTTTAACTTAATTCTCGAATTTTCGCTTTGATGAGTCGTGGGGCGAAAACACGAATGGCACAAAACTGCCACCATAAACAAGAAGTTTTTGATTGTAAATAAAGAACTATATTTAGAATAATGATTTAAGGCTGATACAAAAAAAAATACAGATATTTAAAAGTCTTTAGCAATTGTACATTCTTTAGTTGATCATTTATGGAACTCCACTACACTGAGATGCAAATGCCTTAATTC